>NW_026895271.1:0-149162 GCF_033153095.1 Gastrolobium bilobum | reverse complement strand
CTAATAGAATTTCTAGTAGTTACCCCTTTTTGATGTCACCTATTACTGCATCAATGGGGTGATTTCTTGCCGTTCTCCAATCCTTTGGAAGATGCTTTTCTTCCTTGTTAGCTTGAGTAGTTTCTTCATCCTGAACTTGCCCATTTTCTTTTTGCTTTTCTTCTTGTCTTTTGTCAGTCAAGTTCGTGTTATCCATGTTTTCTACATCATCATCACAAATATTCTTTCTAGGCAGAGTAGGGTCAGTTTCATCAAAAATTACATGAATTGATTCTTCAATTACCATAGTTCTTTTGTTGTAGATCCTAAATGCTTTACTTGTGAGTGAATATCCTAGAAATATACCTTCATCAGATTTTGAATCAAACTTGCCAAGATTATCCTTCCCATTGTTTAAGACGAAACATTTGCAACCAAAAATGTGAAAATGTGAAATGTTTGATTTTCTTCCTTTGTAAAGCTCATAGGGGGTTTTCTTTAAAATTGGCCTAATTAAGGCACGATTTATTACATAGCAGGCAGTGCTTACAGCATCCGCCCAAAAATATTTTGAAAGATTATTTTCATTGATCATTGTCCTTGCAAGTTCTTGCAGGTCACGGTTTTTCCTTTCTACAACTCCGTTTTGTTGCGGAGTCCTAGGAGTGGAAAAATTGTGTTGAATTCCATTTTCATCACAAAACATTTCAAAATCTTGATTTTCAAATTCTCCCCCATGATCACTTCTAATAGAAACAATGTTCAAAGATTTTTCATTTTGAATAAACTTGGCTAATTTTCTAAATGCTTGAAAAGCTTTACTTTTATGAGCAAGGATTAATGTCCATGTAAAGCGAGAAAAATCATCCACAATGACAAATGCATAGTAATTTCCACCAAAGCTCATAGTTTGTGTAGGTCCAAAAAGATCCATGTGCAACAGTTGTAAAGGCCTAGTAGTTGAAACAATATTTTTAGATTTGAAAGATGCCTTCATTTGTTTTCCCTTTACACATGCATTACATAATTTGTCATTTTGAAATTTAAGCTTTGGGAGACCAATTACTAAGTCTTTAGAGATCAATTTGTTTAAGTGATTCATGCCAATGTGTGCAATTCTTTTGTGCCATAACCATGAATCCTTTTCCTTACTAACCAAGCAACTGTCGTCATTTGAAGACATACCATCTAGATCAATCATGTAGATATTATCCACTCTATAGCCCTTAAACTTAACTTGCCCATCATTTAAACTTTCAATTTTGCAATATTTTGAATCAAAAATAATTTTAAAATTTTTGTCGCATAATTGACTGATGCTTAGCAAGTTATGTCTAAGACCTTCAACAAGTAAAACATTTTCTATATAGGTTGAAGAAGAGTTACCAACTGTCCAAATGCCAAGGATCTTCCCTTTGTTGTTGTCCCCATAGGATACATGTCCATGTTCTTTCCTTGTGATTGAGAGAAATTTGGTGCTGTCTCCTGTCATATGCCTTGAACAACCACTATCCAATACCCATTTGGATGAAATGCTTCTCAAGTATACCTACAAAACAGTTTTAACGTTTAATCTTTGGTACCCAAATCTGTTTGGGTCCTTGTGTGTTAGTCATAGATCTTGTTCCCTTGGGAACCCATATTTTCTTTTGACTACTAACTCCATTCTTTCTAATCTTACATGTGGATGCACTATGTCCTTTTCCACCACAATGAAAGCATTTAATGAAAGGACTACTAGTCATGTAGGATGGTGGAATGAAGAAATTTTTGTAAGATTTTTCCTGACTGTTAGTGTTGAATCCTAACCCTGATTTGTTAAACATACATCTTTGTTTTCTAAGAACTATATTCAAGTTATCTCTACCACATGTGAATTTGCTTAGCATTTTGTTTAGATCATCTTTTTCGTTTTTTAGCTTTTCACATGAAGTACATGATGATGATGATGCATGATTATTTGATGATAAACATTTAATACAATTTGCACTAGCATCAATCATCTTGAGTGTCTCATTTTCATCCTTTAATTTTTTTTCTTTGTTTAGACATGCAACTTGTTTTTCTAATGATCTAATAGTTTTTCTAAATTCTTTAAGAGTTTTAATATGCTTTAAAGATTCACAATGTAATTCTTCAAATAAATCTTGCAGTTCTTCATATGAAAGAGAAGTTGTAGAGCAAGTAGAGTTTACCTCGGATTCCGATTCATTGCCATCTTCCATAGTCATGAAGCACATATGTTGTATTTCTTTGCTTACTTTATCTGAAGCTTTAGAATCTTGCAAGAAACATACGTTGGCTTCTTCCTCACTTGAATTATCGGGAGAGCTTGAATCTTCATCCCAAGCTGCATAGGCTTTCTTTTTGAATCCTTTCTTCTCTTTTGATTGTCTTTTCTCATATTTGTCTTTATTTTGGAGATTTGGACAATCGGTTTTGTAGTCACCAGTTTTTCCACATTCGTAGCATGTAATGTTTTGTTTAGGTGATCCTTCATTTTTTGTTTTTCCTTTTGATGGAAAGGGAAATCTTCTTTGTGGGTTTCTTCTTTTGAAGAATTTTCCATATTTCTTTACAAAGAAACTCATTTCTTCTTCATCCAATTCATCATCGGATAGATTCTTTTCTTTTTCTTCAGCTTGAAAGATTGAGCTTGTTGCTTGGAGAGCCATTCCTTTGCTTTTCTTTTTGGATTGCTCCTTCAAAGTTAGCCTTGTCAGTTCTAATTCATGCTCTTGAAGTTTTCCAAAGAGTGTGGCAATGGACATGGTCTTCAAGTCTTTTGATTCACAAATAGCTGTCACATTAGGTTGCCAGTCCCTGTTCAAGCTTCTCAAAACTTTCGTAACTAATTGAAAGTTAGTGTATGTAGAACCTAATGCATCTAAATGTGTGATGATATGAGTAAATCTCTTTTGCATACTTTGTATGGTTTCACCATCATTCATTTCAAATAGTTCAAATTCTCTAGTTAATCCTAGAATTTTTGAGACCTTAACCTCACTAGTTCCTTCATGCGTTATTTCTAACACATCCCACATTTCTTTTGCGGTTTTACAGGAAGCTATACGAAAATATTCATATCTTCCTAAAGCGTTGGTGATTAAGTTTTTAGATTTAGCATTCCAATTTGCTTCTTTAATTTCTTCCTCTGAAAATTCCTTTACATTCTTGGGAACATCATTGTTGCTCTCATCCTTTTTGGTTGGGACTTTATATCCCTCTTCAACAATGTTCCAAATTCTTAAATCATTTGATTCTAGGAAGATTTGCATTCGACTTTTCCAGTAAGCATAATCTGTACCATTAAAGAAGGGAGGTCTTGAAGTTGAAGTTCCCTCAAGAGGCATATCATTGTTCAAAGAGGCCATTACTTCTCTTGAAGCGGTTAAGCCTTTTATACAAGAGTCCAAGCTCTGATACCACTTGTTGGACAAGTGGCCTCAAACTCAAGAGGGGGGTGAATTGAGTTTTAAAAATATTTGTATTAAAATGCCTTACTTTTCTTTTTCAAAGCCAATTTATTTAATTTAAATAATTTACAGCGTGTAGTGACTAAATAACAGAAAAATAGATCAGGTAAATATTTGATGAGATATGAATTTAAATATGCTCAAATGATCAATCAATGCTTATGCAAGAGATAAGGGATATAGAGATTTGCAAACTTGATATATCCTGGTTCGGTCACTACCACTGTGACCTACGTCCAGACTGAAGTCGCTCGATCAAATCTTTCACTAACGGTCAAGCTTCACGGGTGCTTGACAAACCTTTACAAATTCCCAAGACTTCTGTCTCTTGGTAGACTAACAAGGGTTCACTCCCCTTTCCAAGACTTCTGTCTCTTGGCAGACCAACACAAGGGTTCACTCCCCTTTTGATTCAAGAAGTAAGATGAAGGTGATAAAGAGTGGATATGTACTCTCAAAGTACATATATTACAAATTGAAGAACTAGTAGGTGTATAGCCTAACAACAAAGATAAGCTCAAGTCTATGCAATGATCAAAATGAGTAATATGTGAGCAAAAGCAAGCTAGAATGAGTGATAAAGACTTGGTAAATGATCAATGACCGAATTGTGTGTATTTGAGATGTTAGGGGGGGTTTATATAGGCACCCAATTCGAAAACTAGCCGTTTATAGCCGTTTAAAACAGTAGATATCCGGATATTTATCGAACACATATCCGGATATGTGATTATAGCCGTTTATAGCCGTTTAAACAGTAGATATCCGGATATTCATTGAACACATATCCGAATATGTGATTGTAGCCGTTTAAAACAGTAGATATCCGGATATTTCATGGCAGTGACCTTTTTACACATTTTCAAAAATTCCTTTCTTTGAATATGGTTTCTATGACTTGTAAAGCATATGATTGGTTATGGAAATTAACTAGAAAAGTATATTTTATGTAAGTACTCTTTCCAAACCAATTTTGAACGATTTAAACCACTTGATTTGACTTTCTTAACGGATCTATAAGGCCATGAATATGTAACTGTTATAATGCCATGATTCTTTTTTTTTTTGCTTAAGTCATTTGAAAAACCTTTAGATGCTTGTTTGACTTGTTAGTTCAAGATTCATTTATGCATTTGATGATGTGTATGACTTGAGCTTATGCAATGCTATAATACTATACACCTTTACACATTTTCCTAAGTCCTAGATAAATATACCATTGAGATCTTGGACTTGACTTGATGCTTGGCTTGCATGTTTCTTGATTTGATTTCTTTTGGATGTTGCTTCACCTTCAAGCAATCTTCTTTGACTTGTTTGTTATCATCAAAACTATGCTGACGTGGAATCATCAATAGTATCATCGTGGTAGCCACATCATCACTTTGATTCTTCAGATAACAATTTAGCTTTTGGTAGAAGTTTAATTGGAGATCGTCAAGGGACTTGATGTTACCTCAGGCAGAATTTTCCTATGACGGTCACAGATGCATTCACTAAAACAAAATACAGGCAGTAATCCTTTTGGGATAGTCTATGGGTTTTGTCCACTTACTACCTTAGAACTCGCATTATTTCTAGTTCCGAAGCAGTTTAGTTCAAATGTAAATGTACATTCCAAGCATATCAAAGAATTGCATTCACAAGTTCTACCCTTAATTAGGGAATTTGGTAATATTCTATCAGACGAGTTGCCACCTGGATTACCACCTGAAGAAGTTGACATCAATAAGGGCGACGCAGATTCGAGGGCGAATCTTTTCCTAGTGTGGTAGGATGATACACCCGAGCTGATTGACTTGGATTGAACTCAAATTTGGATAGCCAACTCCAAATGGACTTCTGAGCAAGACTCATTGCATTGCCATGAGCATCAACAGTTTTGGGCTTTTTCATAGTTTATTCCATAATTTAGGGCTTTTCAATAATTGTTAGTTATTTATGTTTGAGTGTGCGTTGATTGTGCGTTATCTCCTTTGAGTACGCATGATTCCTTTTGATTCTGTTTAATTTTAATTTCATTTTATTTTGTTTTCCTATTTAAGGCTTGAAGAACCCCATTGTTATTTGGTTATTGTTGGTTGATAAAATTCATAATATAGAAATATTATTTCCTCGCAATCCTTGCTTTCAGTCTTTCTCTCTATTTAGCCAATGAATTACTGCTTCGGCATTAACCACGATGAACCACCCTCTTGCACAACCACTTTGGCCATCTCAGCAAGCTACCTCACCTTCTTCCTTGCTTCTCCCCCTTTCTCTTCTTGCATCAACTACTGCGATGCCCTTCTTCCAACAGCTTAGTTTTTTTTTTTCTTTTAATTTTTGGGGGAGGGTGGGCAGCCAACCCTAGCCCCCTTGATCCACCCTTGATATTATATGATCAGGTTAAAATTTTATTCAAACCAGCACTATTGCTATCATGTGTTAGTTCAAGTTAAAAAACATCTCATTTGTCTAAACCCATACACACTTTTATATTTTGTATTTGATATTGGTTTTGGTTTTGGTTTATGTTTGTATTGATTTTATTTTGTATTTTTAGCATAAACAAAGCAATGATCCAATTTGGTAAATGTTATGAATTCTCATTATTCAAATCAATTTAAAATATTGATGGAAGCCGATTAAATTATTTTTGATAAAAAAACTAAATCAAACATGGATGTGGCCATAATTGGTTAATTTTTTTAAAATAAAATAAGAGATATATAATTTGCAAAAACAAAAATCTTTTGTATTTCATACCCAAAAAAGCAACCTGCTTGGTAGGTCCTCGGGCATATGCCATGCCCCCCACTGTCCCACACTAATTTTTTTAATATAACTTTTATTCTTTTATTATATTCTATAATTTATAAAGTTTTGTACCCACTAAATATAATTACCATAATACACGGTAGGTCCTCATTAATATAATTACCATAATAATTAAATTCTTTTAAAGTTATGATAAATTGATAATATATGGTTAAATTACATTGATAATGAATTAAACTTAAACTTGTTAGCTTAAAATATATTTTATATGTATTTGTAAATAATTTTCAAATATGTACTTATATGTTAATATTACGTTTGTCATCTTGCATTTATTACTTAAAATTTCTAAATCTATCACTGTCTTTCTAAAATTTTGGATTCAATAAGTAGTCACAGATAATGTATTAAAATAAATTATTGAAATCTAACCAAAACAATGCTTTTGTTAAAAATAAAGAGAGAACCTTTTTCCAATCAATCCTAGTTACTTCTTTAGGCATGTAATAACTAAACTCAGGACCATTGAAATAACCTACCTTATATGGCTTACTATAAATTTAGCAAACATCATCTATATGTTTTAAGAGATTCTTCCATTGATTCAAATTATTAACCTGCTCTGTTAATAATAATAATAATAATAATAATAATAATAATAATAATAACTTATTCTATTTTTTTATACAATGGTGAAAATTGAACACATAACTTAATACAAACTCAAAATTTCTCATCACTAAATCAATCCTAGTAGCTTACTATTCTAATTTTTGAATTCATAAATATATTTTTATTTAAATTATTCCTTTCAAATTTTAACGCTCTTACCCTATAAAAACAACTAACATTTTTACTTTCCTTTCCAAAAATATGCAGATTTCAGATTTATTAAATTTTAATTAGTGTTAAATAAAATATACTATAAAATATTACAATAAAACGAGTAATCGAATGGTCACCAGCCTAAATTTTAAAAGACTTGGAGTGTGATATTGGAAGGGAATGAATCTTCTCAGCTAAAATTTTACATAATCAAGCCATCTTAAATTATGTATTAAAAAAAAGTCATCTTAAATTCGTGTATATATTTTCTTTTATAAATATTCATAAAGTTTAATAATACCCCGTAAGTTTTTCTTTAGTTTCACGTTCAAACATCAAATAATAAGAACACGAACAAAGATTTGAAGAATTCATGATTTTCACATGGGATAAGATATTCTGCCTACTCCCATTTTACCTACCTTTGCCTACCCATTTTATTATCGTCCGATTCAATCTAATCCTACGATCCATATTTACGAAATAAAATAAATCTTTTTCCCCCTTTCTTTCTCATCACTTCCTTCCACACCCTTTTCTCTCTTACTCTATGCCATACCTAATTTTTTTTCCTTCTTCATCGCTGTTGTCTGCCGTCGTGGACCTCAATCTCCTGACAAACTGTTCGATTCTAATGATATTTTTAATCTTTATAAATTAATAAGGTTGAATCGATTACTAACAAAGAAGTTTTAACATGATTCAAAGCGGTGGTGCCACAAGGTTAAATTTGCAGATCACCTTTGATACATAGGTTATTTCATTTAAATCCAAGTCACCTGAACTGCACGGAGCAGACAGAAGGCAAAGCATGCTTTAAGATTCAGAACAACTGATGGCCATTTTGAGTTTGTTATGTTTCCATTTTGGCAACTTGTAGAATTCGCTCTTAACCATTCCAAATTTCTCTTTGAACTTCGCAGATGACAAATAAGCCTGTACTCGCATGGAGCTCAAACAATTTAGTACTAAAATGAAATAAAGCTTAATTATAAGATGCAATTTCCCAAAGAACGGAGAAAAAACTAAAAAAAATAGGTATGGCATAGAGTAAGAGAGAAAGGAGAGGAGAGAGAAAGGGTGTGGGAGGAAGTGAGGAGAAAGAAAGGGGAAAAATATTTATTTTATTTCGTAAATATAGACCGTAGGATTAGATTGAATCAGACGATAATGAAAGGGGTAGGCAAAGGTAGGTAAAATGGGAGTAGGTAGAATAACCTATCCTTTTTCACATTGCTATATGTTTATGCCAAGATGTACTGACCTTTGTCCACGATTGCGGAAGATTATTTGTTCTTCAAAAGCCCTTTCTTGAAACCTTTATCAATCTCTTTACCCTTCTTGATACGCTCTCTCTTCTTGATGAAAAACTTGAGGCGTCTTTAATGGTCAGAGAATGAATGAAAAAGTTTTTATCCTTTATATAAATTTTGTATCCAAAAGACGTGACTTTTCACATCCAATGGATATGACTACTTTAACACCCCGAGTGCACCTGGTGTATTAACATACATATGGTAATAAGCGTAACGTATTTAATAAAATAAATGTGGAATCTAACTATTAGATTACAGTTAGTTTTGTATAAAAACATGAATAAATTTTTCTTTCCTTCATGTATTACAATTTCCAATAATTAGTCTCATTATTACCCAATGTCATATCTTTCGATTGCAAGGTTCATACCACCTTTTTCATGCATTTCTTGCTATCTAAGTTATCACATACATATCATGTCTCAAATGATACCAATAATGTTACTTACAATTAATCCAAAAGAGGTATAATTAAATAAGCAACATAGGCCTATATATATGGCACTAACAAACATGCATAAACTATCCAAATGGCATGGATATCTCCTATACTTTCCAAAATAATAACATGCCATATATATGTATATCAAGGACACTCTAAAATCTCATATCATGTAATAACCCTCTCTCGACCTCTGGTCATATGATGCACCAACATCATGAATGTTTGCACTTGAAATGTAATCCCCATAATGCAAGGTGAGATAATTATCTCAGTAAACTAGGAGTCCTTGGAGGGTTCCTCCACCTCTAAGTTCACTTCAACTCATAACCACAGTAAAAACCAATATAAAGCATAATCATATGTATATCAATACACGTGTGCAATAAAAATTCTACTAGATAGAGAATATAACATGTATGCATTACTCAAGAAAACTCGTCTTGCAACATACCAATATAAGGAAATCGTCTTATACTTTCATAAGAAAACCCTTCTTAATGCATATCATCATATCATAATTCAATTTCAAAAAACATATCATGTATATAAACCATTCTTCCTCGGAGTCTGGTGGAACAAACAGGGGATTAACCCCAAGAAGTGAAAGGTTGCCTTTTGAAGCAATGTCCTCCAATGTACTCCTTGTATCCAAAGGGTCACAACCACAAACTTTCTCAATATCACAACCTATTTCAAAGATATGAAGACAATCAGTACATATACTAGTCTACCACATTCAATTTAACATTATCATTTGCTCGTTTATAACACTTAAGGCTTTTTCCAACAACCATAAGCAATGGATAATTAAGCGAAAACTTAAGCCATAGTAGGGTGACTCTAACTGACCCCAAGGGAGGGTTTTCTCCTCCAAAACTCTTAAACTCTAACTAGTTTCTATGGTAGAGTGATGGGAGATGAAGAATGACGAGTGTTTCTCTTGTTTCTTAAGTGAATGATGGAACACAATGGAGAAGGTAAGAAGAAGCTCTTATTCGATTATGTAGGAGAGCACTTCGACTTGGAGAGAATAGAGAATGAGGAGTGTGAGTGCGAGTGTGTTTTAGTCTATTTTAAGTGAGTTTTACTATTTTCATGGGTATAAACTTATCTATTCCACTTACTTAACTCTCTTTCAAACTTGTCATACTAACTTATAATATTTTTGTGGTAATATTCCCTAATTTATTTTTAAGTTCCGAGAAATTTTGTCTACTTGCATTTTTACCATAAAATTTTAACTATTCACACTTTTCCCAAAAGTGATTTTAATTCATTTTAATTTGACCTCTAATCTAATTAATCCTGATTAATTCCTTAATCAATTCGTAATTTCATAATTTACAGGTTAGGGTCATTATAACTACTCTCATCAAGCAGTCAAGAAACTTCTTCCCAAAAGTCATTTGCTAATGGTCATTTAGCCCGTTCATTAATTACTAAATCATATGCATTTATCACAGGCACATGAGTCATTTCTTACATTCTCCCACATGGCTCATGTGATATATGTCATTTCATGATTTAACATAACAATCATAATGCACATAATCTTGGTTGAAAGATTTCACATATATTGGTTGCATCATAAGCCATTGTTAAAGATAAAACTAATACGAGTCATAGCGGTTGTACATTCGTAAATCGACATAGTCCCTTTCATGTACTACTTTATTAGTTTTTCTTCTTTTTTGGAAATATTCCAATCTGTTCATTGCTTCGCAACTAATTCAATTCGGGGCGAGTCCAGGATTAAGGCTTTAAACCCCTCCCAAAGGGGGTACTTTATTAGTTTTTCTTCTTGACATGACACTTTAATGGGAAGTAAATTTAATGTCTAGCAATAAAGTCTTCGTTAAACACAAATCCCGTTTTTCAATAACATCATTCATCATGCATGCATCCATAAATTTGAAAACAGGAGAATCTCAAAAACATATATACTAATGAGCTCAAAGTTTCAATGACCAATACATAACAATAATTTTAACATTCGCTAGCAGACATAATACACATATTATACGCATGACCAGTGAATGTCTTGGGCAGTAATCCCTTTGTCAAGGGGACATCTATCATAAGATTGGCGCTAACATGTTCTATTGACACTATATGTTTCTGAACCTTTTCTTTAACGATAAAGTATTTCAACTCCATATGCTTAGCACCTTTAGAATACTTGTCATATTTAGAAAAGAAGACAGCTGCAAAATTATCACAATAAATTTTCAGCGGCTTGGCAATACTGTCAACTATTCCAATTCCAGAAATAAGATTTCGTAGCCATTTAGCCTTAACCATAGCCGCAAAGCATGCTAAAAATTCAGCTTCCATAGTGGATGGAACAATTACTAACTATTTTGCACTCTTCCATGATATAGCTCCTCCAGCTAAAAGATACAAATATCCAAAAATGGTATTTCTTGTGTCCACACAACCAACAAAATATTAATATTCGTTCACCTCAAGTATTACAGATCTCCTATAGGTAAGCATGTAATTCTTAGTACGTTGTAGATATCTCAAGACTTTCTTTGCAGCTCTCCAATGATCTATACCAAGATTACTACGGTATCTTCCTAACATTCCAACTGCAAAACTAATATTTGGTCTCGTACAAGTCTGAGCATACATTAAACTCCCAACAAGTGATGCATATGGAATTACTTAATTTCTTTCTTTTCTAAGTCTTTTCTAGGACATTGCATGAAACTAAATTTATCCTTTCTGTATTAGAATAGGAGATGGTGAGCATTTGTCCATCTTTAATCTCTCTAAAACTTTATTGATGTATGTTTTCTGAGACAAGCCTAACAGTTCTTGTGATCTATCACGAAATATTTTTATTCCAATTACATAAGTTGCCTCACCTATATCTTTCATTTCAAAGTTACTAGAGAGAAACTTCTCAGTCTCACTCAAAAGACCAAAATCATTAGTTGCAAGCAAGATGTCAACAACATACAGAGTTAGAAAAATAAACTTGCTCCCGCTGACCTTCAGATCTATACATGAATCAACATTGTGTTCTTTAAATCCAAAGGAAACAACAGTATTAATGAACTTAAGGTACCATTGTCTTGAAGCTTATTTAAGTCTGTATATTGATTTCTTTAATTTACTTTTTATCTTTTTCTATGAACCCCATTGGTTGGTCCATGTACACATCTTCCACTAAATTCCCATTTAGAAAGACAGTTTTCACATCCATCTGGTGTAACTCTAAATCATAATGAGTCACCAATGCCATAATGATTCTTAGAGAATCCTTCTTAGAAATTGGTAAAAAAATTTCTTTATAATTAGTGCCATCTTTCTGAGTGAATCCCTTTTCAACTAGTCTAGCCTTGTAATGTTCCAAGTTACCATGAGAGTCATGTTTGGTCTTAAAGACCCACTTACAACCAACTCTCTTACACCCTTCTGGTAACTCAACAAGTTCCCAAATATCATTATGTTTCATAGATTTCAACTCATCTTTCAGACATTTAACCACTTGTCACCATTTTCATTATTCATGGCTTGTGAAAAAGCAACTGGATCATCATGAATACGCAAGTCAAATTCAGACTCTTGTAAATATACCACATAATCATTAGAAATAACATATTTCTTTTCCCTTTAAAACCATGTTTTTTAAATAAAAAATTCAATTAGGACAAAATTGTATAAGTATTAAATTTGTATTGTTACTGTGATGTAACTTTTGAATTCAAACAAGAAAATCGAGTATATATATATATATATATATATATATATATATATATATATATATATATATATATTTCAAAACCCCAAATTGCAATGTTAG
This sequence comes from Gastrolobium bilobum, assembly GCF_033153095.1. Classification (NCBI taxonomy): domain Eukaryota; kingdom Viridiplantae; phylum Streptophyta; class Magnoliopsida; order Fabales; family Fabaceae; genus Gastrolobium; species Gastrolobium bilobum. Next base: position 136,550 of record NW_026895271.1, on the reverse strand, counting down.
CAATCAAATACAGATTAATTGCATCGCGGTGAATTCTGATCTTCAATTGAACTACGTGATTTATAGTCGTATATATAGATAAAGTGACCATCAATTGTAAAATTCAACATTTTATAAAAAATGCAGTGGGTTAAAGAGAAATAACATTCATAAATCAACACTAGACATCATAATTGGAAAATCCTAAATTTCAAAACCAGGCTCTGATACCATATGTAAGTTATTCTTTAGTTTCATATTCAAACATCAACTAATAAGAACACAAACAAGGATCTTAAGAATTCATGATTTTCACATTGCTATATGTTTATGTCAAGATGTACTGACCTTTGTCCATGATTGCAGAAGATTATTTGTTTTTCAAAAGCCCTTTCTTGAAACCTTTAGCAATCTATTTACCCTTCTTGATACACTCTTTCTTCTTGATGGAAAACTTGAGGCTTCTCTAATGGTCAGAGAATGAGTGGACACATTTCTATCCTTCATATAAATTATGTATCTAAAAGACGTGACTTTTCACATCCAATGGATATTACTACTCCCATCAAGCAGTCAAGAAACGTTTTCCTGAAAGTCATTTGCCAATGGTCATTTAGCCCCTTCATTAATTATTAAATCATATGCATTTATCACAGGCACAAGAGGCATTTCTTATATACCCCACCTAAAAACTAATTAATATCCATGAAGAAAGATAGATACAATTTTTATATGAGTTTATTATCTAAAATTTTAATATAAAATAATCTATTATAGGATTTGATCATTTCATCACATGACTTTATGTGAAATGATGTCAATGATTCATACATAAATTCATAGAGATAAGAGATGAAAGAAAAAATATTAAAATATATCATTATAATTATACAACGAGATTGTCTAATATGAAATTAGGATTTATTCCTAATCTGAGATGGTATATTGAGCCCTATGTTTGGTCTAATTCTCAAGGTTTCACTTAATCTTGATGCAAGCACTTACGTATAAAGCCACTTTGGTGGCTAAAATACAAACCATACATTATTCATTTGAAGACTTTTAAGGCATAAGATACTGTGCAATACACAGAATTTGCACGGAAAGAATGCAGAATGGCTCAAATCCTTCTGCCTATAAATACAACATATTCCCTTAAGTTTTGAGCATCCCAAAACTATGAAGAAAATAACTCTGTCTTTTGAGAGTGGGGTGTATTCTCCTAATACAAGAGAGAGTTATGTTGTTCTCTCCTTGTATTTAGCGAGAAGTTGTAATTTCTTCCACACAGTAAAAATCTTCTTTGATCTTGCTCGTGATTTTTCCCAGTTAAGTTTTCCACCTAAATCTTGTGTGTCACTTCAATTGACGTATTTGTTAATCTCTTGATCAATGGAATTAAGATACAGTTAATTACACCGCTAATGTCTAGGAAACTGGTTAAAAGGCATAGCCTTAAATTTTGTGGATATTTAATTAATCACTGTTGCAATTGTACGAAGACATGGCCAATTGGTGTGGTTAATAATGTCTTGAAATTCCCGTTTCTCTTAACTGTTTTGATTCATGATACTCTATAACCGATAGTGTTATCAGAGCACATTGGCTACTAGTTACTATTCATGTTGTGGTATTATTTACGGTTACTATTCACACGTGTGGTTGTATTCTTTTACAAGATTGTTAACATATACTGGATTTGTTCTAGTATACGGTACTATTTGTACATAAGGTACTATTCAAGTATACGGCATTATTCACGGTAAAATAATGTAACTTGGTACAATTAATAAATAGAGTATTGTCAATAATATGGCAGAAAAATTGGACATTGAGAAGTGTAATGAGAGTACTTTTTTTCATGGAAGTTGAAGATAAAGACAATCCCAAGAAAAGACAATTGCTTAGCTACAATTGAAGGCATACACATAGCAATAACAGAAGAAAGTGGAAAAAAATGGATAACAATGTTGTTGCCAATTTGCACCTCGCAATGGTGGATTCAGTCTTGTCAAATGTTGCTGAAAAGAAGACGACAATATGAATAATTTGGTATGTGCTCACCAAATTGTACGAAGTCAAATCTCTTCACAATAAGATATTCTTGATGATGAAACTCTATATTCTTCGAATTAGTGAGTCCACAACGTCGACGGACCACATCAACAATCTGAATACGTTGTTTTCTCAACTTGCAACATTGGATTACAATGTAACAGAAAGTGAATGCGCGGAGCTTCTATTTCAAACTCTCCTAATTCATATCATCAACATAACAAATAAAGGGTTATCAAACAACTTGTCTTTCAATGATACTACTGCTCCAATTCTTGAAGAAGAATCTAGATGAAATAACAAGGAAGACAGATTGAAAAGTTCAAAGCAAGCAGAGGCTTTGTCGATGATGAGACGAAGATCAATGGAACGTGGCTCGAGTGAGAGTCAAAATTAGAGTAAGTCAAAGTCAAGAAAAAGGAAAAATGTAAAATGCTACCAATATAGAAAGAAATAGCACTACAAGAAAGATTGTTAGAATATTAAGAAAGAATACAAAGTAGTCTCATGAAACAAATACATCTCAAGTATGTATTGCTAGAATCTCTAGTGAAAGAGAAATTTATACAATGAAACAATAATCAAATCTACAGGTGAAAAATAACTCATTAATGTGTGGATAGTGGATTTAGTAGCAACACGACACTAACTCTACGACGAGACTGGTTTTGCACTTACGAACCTGTCTTTAAAGATTTATGTTCATGAGAAATGATAATGCCTTAGAGATTGCTGAAATTGGTATTGTTAAGATAAAAATATATGATGATATTGTTTGAACAATTCAAGGGGTACGACATGTGAAGAGCTTAAAGAAGAATTCAATGTCTATTGGATAATTAGATAACCTTGGGTGCAAGACACATATTGAAGGAGGGATCTTGAGGGTTATGAAAGGCACTTTTATGGTGATGAATGAAGAGAAGTTTAAATCAAATCTCTACATGCTTATGGCGGATACGTTGTGAGAATTAGACGCATTAATAGCTTCAGCCAATCAATGAAAATTAACAACAATGTGGCATCTCAAACTATGCCACATGTCAGAACGAGGCTTGAAGATTCTTACCTATATGTGAGCACTATGTTACGAGTAAGCAAAGTAGATTAAAATTTTCTACATCAACTACTAGGAGAAAAAATATATTAGACTTGATTCATTCTGATGTATGGGAGTCACCAGAAATGTACTTATGAGGAGCAAAATATTTTGTTTCATTCATTGATAACTACTACAGAAGATTATAGGTGTACCCAATCAAGAAGAAGTCAGAAGTGTTTCAAACTTTCAAAGACTTCAAAGCACAAGTAGAACTTGAATATGGGAAAAAGATAAAGTGCATGAGGACAAACAATGAAAGAGAATATACAAATGATGAATTTATTTCATTTTGTAAGCAAGAAGGTATTAAAAGGAAATTCACAACTGCATACCCCTCAGCTAAATGGTGTATGGAAGGCATTAATAGAACTCTTTTTGAAAGAACTAAAGCTATTTTGAGAACTGCAAGTTTAGCCATGTCTTTCTGAGCAGAAGTAGTCGCGACCGCTTGTTACATGATAAATCAGTCGTCATCAACAACAATTGGGTTAAAGATGCCAATTGAGATGTGGCATGGTAAATCACCAAATTATTCTTCTATACTTGTGTTTGGATGTCTTACATGTGTGATGCTCAACTCCCAAAAAGAACCAAGCTGGATCCAAAATCCAGGGAATGTATATTCTTGGGCTATGTTGACGGTGCTAAAGGGTATCACTTGTGGGATCCTGTAACGCCTGGCAACTTGCAAGGATTAACGACTGTCCCCACATACTAACACGAGACTTTTCAGCATGCTTTGTCCTCACTCGCATACTTCCCGGGAAAACTTCCCAGGAGGTCACCCATCCCAGAATTGCCCCAAGTCAAGCACGCTTAACTATGGAGTTCTTCCGTTCCGGGCTACCGAAAAGTAGATGCATCTTGTTAGTATAGGTAGTACCAATTAATTCTTATAAGCCATTCCCAACTGTACCGTCCCATACCAGCACAGTCTCTGGAATCCCTCTCTTTCGGGTGTTGATTCGATTCATTCATGTACCCCCGTCCCTAGAAGCTTGCCAGGAGCCGCTCCTTGTCCATGCCCTTTCGCACCGGCGATTGCTCCCCGCCCTCGTCAGCGCCCGGGATGTTACATGCCCACCAGCTTCCGCCTGGTTCGTCCTCGAACCACATCGTACTGAATGAGAGGCCCTGCTCTGATACCACTTGTAACGCCTGGCAACTTGCAAGGATTAACGACTGTCCCCACATACTAACACGAGACTTTTCAGCATGCTTTGTCCTCACTCGCATACTTCCCGGGAAAACTTCCCAGGAGGTCACCCATCCCAGAATTGCCCCAAGTCAAGCACGCTTAACTATGGAGTTCTTCCGTTCCGGGCTACCGAAAAGTAGATGCATCTTGTTAGTATAGGTAGTACCAATTAATTCTTATAAGCCATTCCCAACTGTATCGTCCCATACCAGCACAGTCTCTGGAATCCCTCTCTTTCGGGTGTTGATTCGATTCATTTATGTACCCCCGTCCCTAGAAGCTTGCAAGGAGCCGCTCCTTGTCCATGCCCTTTCACACCGGCGATCACTCCCCGCCCTCGTCAGCGCCCGGGATGTTACAGATCCCATTGCCTACAAGGTTGTAGTCAACAGAGATGTAGCATTTGCAGAAAATGAACATTAAAGATAACAGAAAAATGACAACACTTCTAAGGAGATTATTACTATTGAAATAGATGAGAATAATGGAGAAGATGGTTCCTATGAAGTTGAACCAGAGCTCGAGGAACAATAACCAATGAGGCTGATGATACAAAAATTTGACGATCATTGCACCAAATAAGAGAACCATCATGGCACTTAGATTATATTATGGCAAGCCATGATACATGTTGTCTTCTTATAGAAGAAGGATAACTATGAACTTTTCACAAAGCCGTGAGTAATCCAGATGCTTATCTGTGGATAACAACAATGCAAGAAAAAATGGAAACCTTATATAGAAAAAAATGGGAACTTGTTGCACTTCCAGAAGGTCGAAAAGTCATTGGTAAAAAAATAGGTCTATAAGATCAAACGAGATGGCAATGATAAGGTCGAACGATATTGTGCAAGATCGGTGTTTTAAGGACATGCTCAAAAGAAAGGTATTGATTATAATGAGATATTTTCTCTAGTTGTCAAACTTACCTCTATCAAAGTAGTTCTTGCTATGCATGTTGTATTCAATATACATCTTTAGCAACTAGATATAAAAATTGCTTTTCTTCATGGAGAACATGAAGAAGAGATATATATACTCCTACCAAAAGGTTTTGAAGAAAAAGAAAGAAAAAACTTGATTTACAGGTTAACCAAATCTCTATGCGGTCTAAAGTATGCGCCAAGATTTTGGTACAAGATTTGATTCCTTTATAGTTTGCCTTGGATACAATAGACTCAGTCAAACCATTGTACATAATACAAGAGGTTTAGTGGTAATGATTATATCATTCTAGTATTATACGTGGATGACCTATTGGTAGTAGGCCCCAATAAAGATTGAATAGGGCGTTTGATATGAAGGACTTAAGATCGGTAAACAAGATTTTAGGGATGAAATTTACCGAGACATAAAAGATAGGAAGATTTGGCTTTCACAAAAAGAAATATCTGAAGAAGATTTTGTGGCATTTCAACATGCAATATTATACGTTAATTTTCACCCAATTTCCTATTATTTACAGATTACATCAAGTATGTGTTCTAGTAATGAATAGGAGGCGATAAAAATATCTCGAGAACTATATGCATAAGCGGTGGGAAGTCTTATGTATGCAATAATTTGTACGAGACCAGATATTACTCAAGCAGTTGGTATGGTCAGTCATTTCATGGCAAATTCTGGTAAAGAGCATTGGAATAATGTTAAAAAGGATCCTGAGTTAGATGATAATAACCTCAACTGTTGCATTATGTTATGGAGAATAAGAGTTTATTGTTAAAGGATATGTTGATTCAGACTTTGTAGGTGATCTTGATAAAAGAAAATCTACTATAGGCTATATGTTTACTCTTGCAAGATGAGCTATAAACTGGTTATCCAAATTACAGACTCTAGTAACTTTATCTACTACAAAAGTTGAATATATGGCAGCTATTCAAGCATGCAAGAAAGCAATTTGGATTCAAAGGTTAATGGAAGAACTCGAGCACAAACAATAGTAATTATTGTGTATTGCGAAAGTCAGAGTTCCTTGCACATTGTAAGGAATCCAACCTTTCATTCAAGGAAGAAACACATAGGATTTCAATATCACTTTGTGAGATAAGTAGTAGAGGAAATGACCTTGGATATGTAGAAGATTCACACCAAGGAAAACGTAGTAGATGGTCATGACAAAACCAATCAATGCTAATAAGTTTATATGGTGTCGATCATCCTATGGTCTAATAGAAATGCAATCAGTATGGAACTAGAAAGAGAAGAAAGATTTTGAAAGACTCACCAAAAATGACTTTAAGTGGGAGATTGATGCAAGCACTTACGTATAAAGCCACTTTGGTGGCTAAAATACAAATCATACTGTGAACACCCAATTTTGTCCCAAAATTTTTTAATGACAAAAAAAAAATAAAAAAAAATAAAAAATAAAAAGAAAAGAAAAAATTTAAGTTATGAACACATATTTTTGTCTTTCAATAAAAAAAGGAAAAGAGCAATCAAATAGATGGAAAAGGGAAGGGGGACCATTTCAGAAAAATAACAACTTTGAGTAGGACCTGTTCCAGTCGCGATATCTCCTTCATCCACCATCCGATCGAGCTGAAATTTTTTTTAGCAAGATCCTGACTCATTGTCCTTATATTGACCAGTGGATTTCTTGATTCGATGTCTATATCATTCCCAGAAAATTCAAAAACGGAAAAGTTCTCCTGGACATTTCTACAGCGAGCAGCAATTTTGTGAAGGCCATTTCTCCCAAATGAACCATTGTATCATTCTCAAATTTTGTCAGCATGTTCCTCTCATGTAATATTACAATCTGACTGGACAGATTTCTGAATTGAGTTATCTGGTGTGAGATATAAATGTCGAAAAAAGGATGTTCGTTTTTAAGACTACCACACTATTTCGGGTAGCAGTTTTTCGAGAGCTATTTCTCTCAATTGAACCGTTGGATCATCCTCAAATTTGGTCGGCATATTCCTCTCATATAATATTTGAATCTGACCGGACCGATTTTCAAGATAAGCCCTCTAGTGTGAGATATGATTGTCGAAAAATGTTGTCCACATTGAAAAAAAATAACTTTTCTAAGAAGTTAGCTTGGTTTTAATCTCAAGCCCAATTATCTTTTAGTAAATATTACTATGACACAAGCTTTAATATAAAGTCCAAGTGTCTTTTTATTTTTTGTGATTTTGTTATATTTAAGAGTGTGTGTGTGTCTGTGTTGGAAGGAAGGGGAATGAGCTCTTTATATAGAAGGAATGGAGGAGGAATTTTGAGTAGAACTATGGGGGTTTGTTATTTAGCCGTGACAGCTTGTTAAACTCTTTTTACATTTTGGGGCATCAAGCTTGTTGAGTTAAAGCAGCTCTCTACAACTTGGCTTTGTACATCAAGTTTTGTCGTCTTTGAGGTAAGTCTGTTTATCTTCTCCTTTAGTTAATAATTATCTATTTTTGTAAGCTTTTTCATGCTCTTTATTTGCTTTATTAGTTTATAATTGTCTGCTTTTTTTGCTCCTTATTTGTTTTTTTAATTAATAATTGTCTATTTTTTGCATGCTTTTTTTATGCTCTTTATCTATTTTATTAGAAATTTTCTTATAATTGTTTATTACTTTTGTATGTTTTTGTGCTCCTTATTGTTTTATTAGAATTTTTCTTATGTAGTTTAGAAACGTAATTAGGGATCATTTTAGCCGTGACAGCTTGTTCATCTCATATTTTTTGGGTCATTTTGGTTTGTGACAGCTTGATGACCTAAGCTAGTTTTAAATTATTATTTATATTAATTTATTTATTTTTTCTAATTAAGGATTAATTTAGCCGTGACATCTTATTAATCTCGTAGTATTTTTTGGGTTATTTTAGTTATGACAACCTGAAGCCTTAAAAATGAGTTTATTTTAAATTATTTTCAAAAATTAAAACCAACTAGTACACAAATATTTTTTTTAAAACGATGTAGTTTTGAACTCTTGACTGCAAGCTAAAATAAAATTACTTATTTTTCATAATAAAGGGTTAACTCAGTTGAGACAGTTTGTTAATCCTGCAATTATCATTTCAGATTATTTTAGTTGTGACAACTTGGTAATCTAAAACTTTTGAATCTGAAACTTCTAAATATAAAATTAAAATAATCAGCACACAAACAAAAAGAACGACATAGCTTTGAATTCCTCACTGCATCGGAGGATACGTCAGAGCAGAACTTTTTTCTTCAAGTTTAAAATAAAGTTTAACAAATTATTTTTCTTCTTCCTAAATAAATATATTTATGTTTTAAGGGACAGAACAAATATTTTTAAAAGCTATTAATAATTCGCACAATTAATTTAAGGTAACTGTTTTTAAGCGGATGTGTTAGGGGTGCTTTCCTCCACATAATTAGACTCCCGAACCTTGATCTAAAATTTTAAAAGACCAGTTTGCAAATAAAAAGTTTTCCAATTTTTTCAAATCAAATAAAATTGGTGACAACTCTATTATTTTAATTTTTAAATTCGGGTCGTTACACATACACTATTCATTTGAAGACTTTGAATGCACAAGATACCGTGCAATACACAAAATTTACACGAAAAGAATGCAAAATGATTCAAATCCTTCCGCCTATATATACACTCCATTCCCTTCAATTCTAAGCATCCCAAAACTAAGAAAAAAATAACTCAATGTCTTTTGAGTGCTATTTTGAGTAAGGTGTATTCTTCTAATATAAAAGAGAATTATATTGTTCTCTTCTTGTATTTAGAGGGATGTTATAATTTCTTCCATATAGTAAAAATCTTCTTTGATCTTGCTTGTGATTTTTTTCAATTGTATTTTTCACATAAATCTTGTGTCACTTCAATTGTCGTATTTGCTTATCTCTTGACTGGTGGAATTAAGATAAAGTTAATTAGATCGCTTTTGTCTAAAAAAATGGTTAAAAAGAATAACCTTAAATTTAATAATTATTTAATTAGTCACTATTGCAATTACACGGAAAAACTCCCACTTCCACTTGCCTGGCCAATTAATATGATTGTCAATGTTTTGGAATTCCTATTTCTCTTAACTCTATTTTAAGTGGATGCTACTCTTAGCTAACAAACACCTTCTAGGGTAGTGTTTGTTTAAGGAGTTTTGTAGATATTCCTGGGAAGTGATTTTGACTTTATCATTTTTCCGTATTTGGTTCACGGTATCATGATTTTTGCCCATCAATATCAGATGCATAGCTATCTCAAATTGCACGTAAGAAAGGAAGAAAAGACTATTCAAGAATCCAACAAATTAGGTGGGATTGCATCTAAAAATCGGATAAGTTAACACGGTACAAAACAGTGACACTACTACCCCTTAATGCAGTGGGACAATTGGTTGTATAATTTTGTAAAAGGATAATTTTGTAATTTCAATAAGTTTTCCCATCAATATTTTATATTCAACCAAACACACATTCAGAAATTTTACTCAATTTTTCTGGTAAAATTTTGCTCAACCAAACAATTTTTTTAAAATTTTCCTATCTAATTTACTTTCTCTGCAGATCTTTAGTATTTACATTTCTCTAGTATTACAAAATTTCTTCTCAACCAAACACTATCTTAGAAGGTGCTTCAATCCCAATATTACAAAATTACAACAACACATTCTCTTCCGATTATTTTTTTTTTTTTTTGGACACAGGATTTCTCTTCCGATTTTGATATAATTATAAGTCCTTTACCCTCATATGCCAATATAATCTAATGATATTTTCTTCTGAATCGGATATAATTATAGGATCTTTACCTTAGGAACCAATTTAATTTAATGACATTCTCCACTCTAATAATGCACACATCCATTGTGTCAACGGAACACTGCTGAGAAGACTTTGAGCAGTGGACTATTATTGTTCAGGTAACTACTATCAACATTTCCAATCCATTCTCGTATTGATATAGGTATTGGAAAGTTAATTTTTTAACAATTTTTTTTTCTTTTATATTCTGTTGTTTGCACTTACTATATTGTAAAAAAAAAAAAAGAAAAAGAAAATAAAATTCTCTTTTAAGAGAAAATTAACATGCTATCAGTGTAACACAACAATGATTCAGATTCAAGGAGATGCTGATATAAGAGAGGAATAGGGCAGTTTGAAAACGAAGGCCATATGAAATTAAGAAGAATAATATTCTTACTACTAAATTTTTTTACTACTAATTTACTACCTATCTAATCACTATTGAATCAAAGAGAGAATATTAAAAAAAAATTGAAAAAAGAGAAAATGTTGATCTAATAGTTATTAGATAAGTAGTGAGTTAGTAGTAGAAAATTTTGATAATAAGAATATCCCTCGTCAAGGTTTGGCGTTACAATGAACAACGCACGCACCTCCAAGAAAATAACGTGTGAAGCAAACTAACGTTAAAACGGAAGCGTGTTTATTATTTATATTTTATCAAAACCAAACATGAATATTAAAAGTTCACAATTAACGTCAATAATGAAATTTTGCCCACAATCAAAGCAAAGTCACCACTCCAAAATCAGTGGCAAACCCCATAATCAGATGGCCACAACAGTACAAGTACAACACAATGTCACCACTCTTTCTAGAAAACCCGGTTCTGTTATCTTTCTCCTTTTTCTCAAACATAACATAAAACCCCATCATCACTTTGAATCTTCATTGAATCCTCTCTTACTCTTCTTCTTCTAGGTTTGGATTATTTTTCTCTAAGCTAATCCTCTCTTGAATCTGAAGTTTCCTTAAACTTGCACTCCAAGTGTGTTCTGTTCCTTTTATGTTTCTTATATTTGTGTATCTAATTTTGGGATGACATAGATCTTGGCTTGGACACAGTTTGCAGAGAAGTAACAAAAAGTATAGCGAAAAGAACAAGCTGAATTTAAATCTAGGTTAAATCTGAATTGAAAATTTGTTTTTTTTTTTCCCCCTTCTGAGTTCCAATAGCAATAGAGGTAACTTGTAAAGAGATTGAAGGTTGACTAATGAAGAAGAAGTTTCCTCAACTTTTTCCGCCTTCAAAAATTGTTCCTTTCTGATGAGGGAGTAATCTGAGTCTGTTGTCTTGTCTGCAGGTGGGTCCCAATTCCCCAAACCAAATATTTATAATATCGTATGTTTTCTATGTAGCTCCCAAATCAAAATCTTTGGCATTGGGCGTGGATTGATGCTGATTTAAATCATGCATCTTTGGTTGAAAACCATGTTTTATCCTGCAGAAAACATGGACCCCCCCTTTTTGGGTATTGTTAGCTATATACTTGTTAAGAAGGTGGTTTTGGTTATGTTGCTGAACCGTTCTACTTCTCATTGCTCCGTTCTTATCTTCTAAAGATTTGTGGGGTTCTCTGCAGGAGCTGAACACATAGAGATCTTGGTTCTTGCCCTTGAAGTGAAACAGTTTCAAAATTTTGATTTTGTTTTAGCATTTCCACAAGAGTATGAGGAAAAATGCTGGTTCTCATTCAGGAAGGATGTTTAGTGACAGGACGTGGATTATCCCCTTTTTTGCAAGTTTGCTGGTGTCTATGAGTCTAGTTCTGACAGCTATTATTGGGGCACTTAGTTCTTCTGGTGGTGGAGAGGAGTCACCGTTTGACATCATTTCATTCCCGGGATCAGGGGATTCCAGTGGATATTTTGTGGAATCAGATTTTGAAAGGGCTTTTAATGCTAGTGAGGCTGTGAAAATGGAGGTACCTAGGTTTGCATATCTTATTTCAGGCACCAAGGGTGATAGTCATAGGATGATGAGGACATTAGAGGCAGTGTACCACCCAAGAAATCAATACATCTTGCATTTAGATCTTGAGGCACCGCCCCGGGAAAGGTTGGAATTGGCAAATGCAGTGAAAGCTGATCCATTATTTCGTGAAGTGGAGAATGTGCGTGTTATGTCTCAATCCAATTTGGTAACTTATAAGGGTCCTACGATGATTGCTTGTACCCTCCAAGCTATTGCAATATTATTGAAGGAGAGTTCGGAGTGGGACTGGTTTATAAACCTCAGTGCCTCAGATTATCCTCTACTGACACAGGATGGTTAGTAATTGATCCTTTTTCTGGTTCTTGATGTTGTCTGTTGTGTTATTCCTATCAAAATGCTTGCATAAACTATGGCCTTCTTGGTTGTGGAAGGATATAGTGAGCTTTTACAAACTTGTCCTCCGGGTTTAAACACATGATGCTGTTCCACTAAGGTTTTAAAAATTTGAAAACCAAATGTAAAGTAATAGTTAGGCTGCTACATAATTTAAAATTTTAAACTGTGGCCTTTCGTTTTTTATCATGCTGCTGAGCACTACACTATTGTTTTGAGGACAGAAATGATTATTAAAGTAATTAAGACAGGAAAGATTATTGAAGTTCATCCATCTCTTGATTATTGTTGATGTTTCTGGATGGATCTCTATGTAACATCACACAGGTTTGTTTATTGTTGATGTTTATTTGCCTAATTTTTTGTTTTGTTTTTCTCTGTAAATCTATTGTTTGATTATTCCGGGAAATTCTCTTTCTAAGCCTCCTTTTAATCTTCCGCCGTGTCCATTCTGGCCTAAAGCTTAGTTATTTTCTGTAATTCAGGGATGAGTCATGTTCATGAAATAATATAAGACAGAAATTAGCTAGCTCGTGTAGCCTCTTTAATGTGCTTAAGGGTAATACAGTCTAAAAGTGGTGTAAACCTTTATAATCCTGCTTTGGTACTATAAATGTGAGGGATGTTGATTTGAATAACTCTCCATAAGTTAGTGTTTTTCTAGCTCCACTAAGACAACAACAATAACCAAGCCTTATCTCACTTGATGGCAAATGTTGAAGTCTTGCTATTGAAGATTTTGTATGCCTTGTCACTAATACTGTTGCTGTTGGATTTCCTCCCTGTGCTTTTCATGTAGATTTTTGAGCAATATGTCTGGATCAAGGTCATTTTTGTATTTAATACCTGATGGATTACATTCATGAGCTAGGGCTTCTAGCTCAGATGACTAAGCAAGGTCTTTCAAGATCTTTACACTACAGCAGATATTAGATGGTGCTTCTTTTCCATAAATAGTCCCTTTTTTTCTGAAAGGTCTGAATCTTCTTTTCCACAAAACTTCCTGAGCACTCTGATATATGCGGCTTTGCCTATTCTAAAGTGAGTTTGTCTCTAAAGAGAGCAATTAAGGGTATATCCAACCTTGATTTAGTTTTTAGTATATCATGATCTTAACTCACTAAAATTAAGGATGGATAGACACTTATTTGCTCACTTTAGAGGAGCTTTTGCCAATCTAAGCAGTTGCTGAATCTTCTCAGAAATCGTAACTTCAATTATGAATATATGTGGGACATGGGTTAAAATGATTAGGTTTATTCTTTTCATGACAAAATCCATTGTACTGCCGGAAATTATGGTGAAGTATGAGCTGGACAAAAGTGTCCCTCTAAAGTAGATGGTTTAAATTCATACTACAAGTCTAAACTTGTGTTGGATGGGTGTCAAGCACAAAATTGATTCAGTTTTGACCCCAATAAAATTTTTAGTACCTGAATAAGTGTATATGACAATTTGCTTGGCAGTGTTCTGTAGTCAATAACTTATGAGTCTTCTGGTGTCAGCATCTTCTGTGCTGCAAATACATTAAGTATATTCTATCTTAATAAAAATCAAGATTCATATAGCTCATACCATGCTGTTCAGAGTTTGTAAGTTTGATTGAATTGCATAGATATATCAAGTCAAACGCGCATGAATTTTACTCCTTCTTGAACCTTCTAGATGCTCTATGAAGTCATCTGATATTTGTTTCATGCTTTTGCAGATTTGCTTCATGTTTTCTCTAATCTGTCAAGAGATCTTAATTTCATCGAACATACAAGCCTTACTGGTTGGAAACTGTAAGTGAATTAGTGTTACACATCTGCAAATTGCTCTAAATTATATAATTTCATCGAACATACATGCATGCTTTTTCTGGTTTACACTATCGGTTGACTGAAATTTCTTTATATTACTGTTTATATGGTCAGGAACCAAAGAGGAAGACAGATCATTATTGATCCTGCCCTTTACTTATCAAAGAAGTCTGATTTAGCATTCACTACTCAACGAAGAACAATTCCCACATCTTTTAAACTGTTCACTGGTATGTCAATATCTATAATTCTATATACATTCATTACTTTATTTTATACTTCATAGTTAAACTGACGGGCCTTTTTGAGGTTAGCAATGCTAAGATTGTAAAAGATCTAGTTAGATAGCCTGATTTCATTTGTTTGCTATCAGATACGCAATCAACATGTTAGATACCTATATTTTTGTCTATGTTGTGTGAACAGGTTCAGCTTGGGTTGTACTGACCCGGTCCTTTGTAGAATTTTGTATATGGGGATGGGATAACTTTCCACGGACTATGCTTATGTATTATACAAATTTTGTCTCCTCGCCAGAGGGATATTTTCACACTGTCATTTGTAACACTGAGGAATTCCGGCATACGGCGATAAGCCATGATCTTCACTACATTGCTTGGGACACTCCCCCAAAGCAGCATCCCATTTCTTTAACTATGAAGGACTTTGACAAAATGGTTGAAAGCAAGGCTCCCTTTGCCCGAAAGTTTGCAAAGGATGATCCTGTCCTAGACAAGATTGACAAAGAACTTTTGGGGCGCACACATAGATTTTCAACTGGGGCATGGTGTGTTGAGACCTCAGATGGTGGGGCAGACCCTTGTTCTTTACGAGGCAATGATACAGTTTTGAGGCCAGGCCCTGGTGCTGAGAGGCTGCGTGAGCTGCTTCAGGTGCTTTTATCTAAAGAATCTCTGAGCAAGCAGTGTTTGTGACAAAGGGGTACCCTCCAAGTAGGAATAATGTCAAAGTGTACATATGTGTGGTTTTAGATCATATATATCTGATGTAAAAGGTCAAAGTTTTGTGTTCAGATATAGGTTCATTGTAAGAAGCAACAAACACTAGAGCAGTAGTTTTTCGGTGCTTGTTTCGGTTTAGTTGCGCTATTGGTTGCAATTCCAGCCAACCATTTATGCAATTACAACTTTTTTCTTTGTTGAGTTATACGAGGCAATTAAATTTCACACTAGTGGACTTTTAATTGGTTATCTATTTTCTTATGGAGAAATTCTTGGGTAACCAATGCCAGTATAGGTACTTTATTCAACATTAAACGTGTTTAAGATTGTGTAGATCATGTTAAAAATATACCTGTCAATTGTTGAACGGAGTGTTTCTGATAGCAGTACGTAAAAGAATTTCTCCTTCTTGTGCGATGATAACAATTTGTTAGCAGACAGATATTAGGCTCAAGTTTTTATTTTTATTGTTATATATTTTTTTTCTGTGATCATTTCTGGAGACAAGTCCATGATATATACTTTTTCTCCTTCCAATCCTTCGACAGCACCCAGCATTTTAACTTGCATATGCATTGTGGGGTTTGTATGCTTTAGGACCCAACAGCATGCAAAGTGCAAACTCTTTCAGTTAAATCCTTGCCATGAGCAAACAACATTGGCTCTCCCGAGCACTAACCATCCTTGCAATCCTTCTGATTTTCTGTACATCTGTGAACATGATTGGTATGTTGTAGACCGCAACCCAAGGGATATGATATGCCTTTAGTTCAAACTTGAAGGCATAACAGGTCCTTCACCTGGGTTCGTTGCTAGGACATTAGTCATCAAACATGGTCCACCATGCCCCCATTGGATCCGTACATGAAATTAAGGTAAGGTACTTTCTGAAATTTTTGCTCCTGTCGACTTTACTACATGTGCCCCAACCTTAAATCCTTTATTTTCCCCCCTAAATACACATTAAGAAGTAATAAGATATGTCTTCTCAAAGATACTATTTTTTTTAAGCCATTAGGGTTAGTCTAATAGTAGGAGGTGTGGATATTTATGTAATAGGTCGTGTGTTCAATACTTCAATGTATCAAAAAAAATTATTTAAAAAAAAAAAAAATGTAGACAAAAATAAAGAATAACGAGGTGATGTAAATTTCGAACCTACCTTGGAAAACACAATACTAGGTTATATAGATACATTTTAGGAAGAGTAATGCTTCTTATACATCAACCACTACTCACACCTCTTCACATCAACATAAGTGACAAAATCAAAGTGTCTGGTGTGGAAAATTTTTATTGGGACTTCAGCAATCACGTGGTGAAAAGTGTGTTAATGAAAAGCAGTGTGTGCATAAGTGTACATCAGTACATAAATTAACCTTATTCTTTTGGGAAAACTAAATTACGATAGGAGTATTTCAAATCCCAGTCTATTATTGGAATGTATAATTTTGCAAGTAGTAACCTTGCCAACTAATTTACAGGTATCAATAAGTTCGGGTAGAGGTGTGTATGGATCGAATTGAACATAATTTTTTGAAAAACTGAATCGAATTAGTTTAAATAGTTCGATTCGAAAACAGTTCGATTTGGTTCAAAATCGGTTCGATTCAGTTCGAAACCGATTTAAGTCAACCCTATTCTGAAAAGAAAAAAAAATTAAAGAAATAAAGTACTAAAAACTAGTTCGGTTCGGTTCAGTTTGAAAATAATTCGGTTCATGAACTGGTTTTGAAAATCAGTTCGATTCATGAACTGATTTTTAAAAACCAATTATTTTAAGTACAATTCAATTCGATTCACAGTTCAGTTTAGTTTTTTGGTTATTTTGCACATTCATAATTTCAAGTTCATCCATCATCATATATTGAGTAGCACATTGTTCATTTTGAAGGATATGAATTGGAAGACTTGTAAGAAACAAGAATGGAAATTCACCAAATGACCAAAACCTTCCTAAGCATGATAAAGTAATCTTCCATCGCCAAAGTTACTTGGAAAATCATCCATACAGGAAACAAAGGTTCATTGACACCAAATTCTCTCCTCAAACAACGGGGCTTAGCTTCAAGTAACTTGGAACTATTTCATCTTGTGAAAAGTCCGTAAAGTGTCCCCTCCCCACAGAAAGTCCCTCTTCCCTTGTAAGGCGCTCAACTTCTTGTTGCACTCTTTCTCCAACAATTTTATTTGGATTCAATAAATTACTGGCTACCTCAATGAAGTCCATAACCTCTCCCATTAACCTGTTTTACAAATTCTACGAACAGCACCAATATCAGAAGATAATAAAGGGGCACTATAATTATGAACCCAAGCGGTTGTTCCAATGACCACAAGACCTTTTGCTGGAGTCACTTGAGCTGGACCACTATCTGGCTTCAGTGGCAATATTTCTGATTTGTCCCAACCCCCCACCGGTTTTCACTTGAATTTGGCTTGAAATAACCAAATATTCTTCTGATTGAATAAAGTGTCCTCCCCCTTTTCATGCGCTGCTACATATAGAAAAGTAGGAACTGCAGGGAATTTAATGTTAATTTATAGACAAAATATATAAATTTGGAAAAATGATCTACATACCAAAGATAGTTCTAGTGTGGGATTCAGTCATTTACGAACAAGGAAAAATCCAACAAATAAAATTTTGGAGCATAAGAGTGGCAGTGGTGAAAGAAGGTAATTTTGTGACTTAACTACACATTGTGCATTCTCCTGAATGGCTAGAAACACAATGAATCGATGACATTTTGCTTTGTTGTAACAGAAATTTTCAGCCTTTTCCTCAAGAGATAACATTCTCCTTCTACATACAATAAATATCATAATATGTAGCCCCAGCCATGCTACTAAACTTGCAGACTAGAGCCCACTTCAGTAGCTAAAGATCTTGCATCAGCCATGGGGTGGAAACATAAGTGGTCCACAACTCCAAGTCGAGGATGAGCTCCAAAGTGCAGCAGAAAAGCAGCCTTCACCATGGCAAGTACAGCACATATCAAGTGACATGGACTTCAACATTTTCATTTCAATTACCACCCTTCTCAGAGACTGCCCAAGAATGTGGACTGAGACAACAGAACCACAGACCATAAAAAGCAGTAGCCAAAGTGATTTTTGGACCACAAACCAACCCCATCTCAAATCATCAATAGAGTTCCAATCTTTAAATAGACATATACTAAACCTTCACATGTAATTTTCAAATTTTGTAACAAGTTACCGCCTTTACTCAGAGGTAGCATATTTAGCTATGCAAATGTCAATAGCAATACAATTTTTTTTTTTTAGATATTCCAATCAATTTATCGCTTCGTGACTAGTCCGATTCGGGACGGGTTCCGAGATTAAGGTTTTAAACCCCTTTCAAAAACGATATTGGGAAGAATCGAACACATGCTCTCACCCCAAACTGTTCAATTTCCTGACACCAACTGAGCTATCATCGTTTGGTTCAATAACAATGCAATAATCCCCAAAAAAAAATGAAAAAAAATAAAATAAAAAAATGCACAGAAGTAAAAGAATAAAAGGAGACATTATTGTACAAACATTCTCTACACAACTTGTCCATAGATTAAGCTAATAAACAATTTATATATCTTCATTATGCAATTGTCTGTAGAAGGATAACTTGTAATCTATTTATTCACTTACTCTACCCAACTTAGTATCAATCTACACAAGAATTTTTCTCGATAAGGGGATTGAATCCATGTTAAAAAAGACATGACATGATCATGTAGAATGATCATAAACATACAAACGTAGATAAATAGTAATAAAAAGAGTAGTGAGAAAAAACTAATAAATAGTTACAAAATCATATAACGGTTGATTCACCTAGTTATAATTGTCAACATAACCATGTCATGTTTTTTTTTTTTCTTAATTCCAAAAACTAACTGAACCTACCCAGTAACCAACTAATTCGTGGAACTTTATCGTTTCCAAAACTGAACCCTAATTTTCGCCAAAAAAGAAAAAAAAAAAAGTTTTGTTTTTCAGTTCAAAAAATCAAAACTGAATATCATTTGGCTCAGCAGAAGATTTTGGATAGCCAATATAGTCAAGTTTAACGTGCAGCGAAGAAGAAACCATCTTGAACTTGAGCCTGAGGGCATCCATGATCTCTTGAACTTGCAGATTCTCTGGATCCATAAGAGGGTATTTGTGAATCAAATCTTCCATCTGGGCGATACCCGTTTTGGCCCTTGAAGAGAATCGGGTCGGGTCGATCCGGATGGCGGAGTTCCAGATTTGGACGCAGCCCATGTAGAAACCGAGCTCCTCGCCGACCTCGAAACCGACCTTGAGTCCGACCTGCTTGGCTTCTTCTTTGCCGGCGATGAGGCCGTCGCTGTAGCCTTCGTCGTAGCCTTCTTTCAAATGGGTTTCCTCCAAATTCAGCGAAGAATCGAACATGTCATCCATTACCACCAAAATTCACAAACCTGCTCCAAACACAGATACTCAGTGAGTGAATATGAATGGTTTGGGAATGGGATAAATTTTTTTTTTTTTTTTGTCAATTTACACATTTATATCGTTTTAAGTGAAAGTATTATATTTTTGTAATTTTTTTTTTAATTTTCTCTCCTTTATAGTATTCGTTTTTTTCCCTCTTAATTATATGAAAAAGAAAAAAAATAAAAATTATTAAATATACATTAAAATATAATAATTTTATTTAAAATAATACAAATTTATGTTCTAAAATGTCAAATATTTTTTTCTTTTTATAAATATTGTTTTTTAATTTTTTTGGTAATCTAAATATTGTATTTTAACTTGAGATGTCAAGTGTACTGTGCGGTACACTTTGTTTGTATTTAATTTTTAATTCTTATTATTTAGTTTGTAATTTAAAAATAATAATAATTCTGTATCCTATTAGGAAAATTATTTTATGATGAAACTGAATAGAACTTTTTTTATTATTTGAGAAAGAAATAGAATGAGAAAAAAATAGTGAAATAATAAATTATTTTCTTATTAGACCTTTTAAATTAAAGGAAAAAAATATGTGCATCTAATGAAATGAATTAAATTATATCTCGTTTTATTATATTTTATTTAATTTCAAACAATTTAAATTATGACTAATGTAGTTTTATTCCTTTCTATCAATCCAAATATATCTCTTGTATATTGATGTTGGTCAAAGTCATTATGTTAACATGTATTCTAGACCAGTATAGCGGTCATAAGTTCTAAACGATTAGTGATAAGGTTGATTTAAATATGAATTATCAAAGTAACTATAATTCCTCAGTGTGAGGGGTAGACCGCAAATAAATCTTAGGTGCTTGCATTTAGATTTAGTGCATTCTATCAATAGGAGCATTACACATCAGAAGAAAGAGAAAGAATTTGGCAGAGGAAAGAGATTTTTGGCTGACATGTAATGTTTTTATTGGTGGGATGTACTAAATCTTTGGTGCAGCAGTAACACTAAAAATTTATTCGTACATTGCAAAGATTCTCGGTACTATTATTGAATTAAAAAAATATGAATTATCATTTCTTATTCATAAGGAAGCTCTACCCCGGAGTGAATATAATGTGATCCGGGACCAATGCACCGCTTGAGAGAGTGAGGGGAGGAGTGAGGGGAGGAGAGAGGAGAGAGAGAGGAAGGAGAAAGAGAGAGAAGGGGACTAGGGAATAAATTTCCCTACCCTTGCCCCATCACAAGATGTGGGTATATCCTATGTTGCACCGACACCGACACGGGACACGAGATACGATACTCCGACACGTTAATTTTAAAAAATGTTAAATTTTGACACGTTAGGACACATTTTGATATTATATAATATTTTTAATTTATGTAGTGTATATTATATTTAATATTCAATAATTTAACAAAAAAATAAAGTTAAACTTATAATACCCATCAATTTTGCAAATAAATATAAGATATCTCAAATGTTTATATTAAACTCAATAAAATAATAACCGTAATCCAACGAATCTAATAGTTGGAACTCAAAATGCAATGCAACGTAATCTTTGAACCTGTTTTGAGTCTTTGCAACGAGTATTGTAGTGTCGGAAAGTGTCGGAGTGTCGGGAAGTGTCGGACACGACACGTTAGGGATTTTGAAGTGTCGGTGCTTCATAAGGTATATCTAACGTTTATCATTTATAAAATATGATTATTTTATTTAAAATGATAATTTTTTTTGGTAAAAAAAATGAAATTTTTCTGTCTTAAATAATATGAATAATCATAATTTTAAAAAATAAAAATTAAAAATGATAAATTTGTGACTAAAAAAAATTAACTGGTTACATTTTTCAAAAAAGGAATTTGGAATATACTTTTCCAAGTTATTTTGGGGCTGACTAGATTTATTTATTTAGTTATACGTCCTTTTTTTTGAGAAAAAATAAAATTGTATTAACTCAAATGATTTACAAAATAGACGAGGCATACCCCGCTACAGGAACCAACAAGAACAAATGTATCAAGTGCGAGTATCTAAAAACGAAAAATTTAATCTTGTCAATTACATCTTTTTCAATAAGGGGAAAAATCTCAAAAAACAACAAGGTTCGAGCCATCCAAGTGCAATAGAGTGGTGGCTAATGCCAAGCAACGAGTTTTCCCCATACGGCTTGAGATCGCCCACCCATGAATGACTCTGTTGATGGTGCCTTGCAGAAAGATGGTGCGTCTAATTAAGGGGGAGTCAGCCACAGATGGTAGCCCATATGCGAAGGGTGATGCTGCACGAGAAGAAAAGGTGGTTGTGGCTCTCAACCTTAGTGTTGCAAAGAGGGGAGAGAGCCTCTGTTTAGAAACTCCGCTCTATCAACAGTAAGCAGTCTCTTCTTTGTAGCAAGCTAGAGGATGAATGAAAATTTAGGAGGTAGAGCTGCATTCCACACAATGGAGAACCATTGAACTAGCAGCTTGCTGGCACAGATATAATCATAAGCATTGTCAGCAAGGAGCTGGTCAATATGAAGCTAAGAATCAAGCTTTTGCTTTGCCGCCTCCACATGACCCTATTTGTGTTTTATCAAGTCACGAATGAAGGCAATCCTCTTAAGTAGAAAAGAATCAGAACCACTGCGGTGGAAAATCCCAAACCGAACCACCTTTGAAATAAAAGTGATACACCCGACGAACTCACAACGAATCTTTCTTAGAATAGAGATCCCAAAGGACAAGAGAGAGAAGAGCCTGATTCCAAGATTTGAGGCAAAAGAGACCCAGGCCACCCTCTCTTTTTTTGGAGCAAATTGCATTCCAAGACACTAAAAGCTTCTTATTGCCCATATCAGATTTACCCCCACAAGAAATTTCTGCAAGAAGCGTTAATCCGATGAAGAACATAACTTGGAAGAGAAAAAACTC
Source organism: Gastrolobium bilobum (assembly GCF_033153095.1). Classification (NCBI taxonomy): domain Eukaryota; kingdom Viridiplantae; phylum Streptophyta; class Magnoliopsida; order Fabales; family Fabaceae; genus Gastrolobium; species Gastrolobium bilobum. The sequence goes on along the minus strand of NW_026895271.1, from coordinate 114,027 downwards.
CTATCCAAAAATTTACAGTACCCTAGATAATAGCTCGAATGAGCTCCAATCTACTCGCATAAGAGGGAGTCTTGCACCTCCAACCCTGAACAAGCCTAGAAATTTGAGACAGGAGAGGGGCAAAGTGGTAAACATTCAACCTGGATTACATAAGAGAAATGCCTCCATCCTCTCGTGAGCTCAAGCATCTCAGTAAGGACATTGTTGTCAACATTCGTAGTGTTAATGCCATATTTTTCAGTGCTTATGGACAGACCAAAAACATCACAAAAATTCAAAAGCTTTTCATGGAAGGTAATAACATATAAGAGGATACCTTTGGAAAATATCATAATATCATCCGCGAAAGCAAGATGAGTCAAATGGACAACAACACATAAGGGATGAAAATTGAAAGTGATATTGTATTCTAGGCTCTTCAGGTCCCGCGAGAAATATTCCAAGTAAAGAACAAAAAGATAAGGAAAGAGGGGATCCCCTTGTTTCATACCTCAAGTTCTTTTAAACTGGCCATGGATCGAGCCATTCATAACCACACTTAAGGAAATGGAGGTGACACATTCCATGATCCAGGAGCAAAATTGAGTAGAAAAACCCGTGTCTTTAAGCACTCAATCAAGAAACTTATACACAGAATCAAAAGCTTTGTGAAGATCAACCTTCAACAAACACCTCAGAGATGTCCTCCTACGCTCATTCTTTTAGAGATGCTCTTGGAAGAGAAAAATATTTTCAATCATGTTTCTATTCTTTAAAAAGTAGATTGAGATTATCCAATAATATTCTCCCAAATAGGGGCAATCCGACTAGCCAACAACTTAGAGATGATTTTATATAATATGTTGCAACAAGAAATTGGCCTGTAATTACTCACTTGAGAGGCATTTTCATATTTGGGAACGAGGGCAAGAAGAGCATGGTTCACTTGTCTTAGAAGCTTGCTTAATAAAAAGAATTAATTGACTACTTCAAAAATATCATCCCCAATGATAGTCCAGGTCTTTTTGAAAAACAAAGCATTAAAACCACCAGGACTGAGAGATTTACTGTTGTCCATCCCTGCAATAATGTTCCAAACGTCTTGCTTAGAGATTGGGCTCATTATAGACTCAAAGCAGGCATGATCAATATTTGGACCAGAGTCACAAACAGTTTGGGATACAGGAGTAACCTGTCCTTGAGAACTGAGAAGATGCTTGAAGTGTTCAACAAATTTACTACCTATTTCCATTTAGGAGGTAGAAGTTTGACCATTTGATTTCTGAATACCAGGAATAAACCTCCATTGAGTAAACTCCTTAAGAACCTAGGAGATCCTTGAAGTGTTCATTAAATTCACTATCTATTTTCACCTGGGAGGTAGAATTCTGACCATTTAATTTCTGAGTAGCAGCAATAAATCTCTGATTTTTGTTTCTCTTTATCAAGGCATAGAAGAAATTAGAACATTTATCTGCCTACACAAGATATCTATTCTTCACAAGAGGAGCCAAAGACTTGGTTTCTTCTAAAGCTGGATAGCATGGTTTCTACTGAGATTTACCAATTCCAATTGGATAGCATCTATGGGATGTTGTTGCAAAAATTAAAGTTGATTTTTGTAATCAACCTCGGCTTGAGCCACACGGGTTGAGATGTTGCTAAACTCCTGTTTATAAAGAGTTTTCAGAGGACCCTTAAGAGACTTCAACTTTTTACAAACCAATAACCATACTTGTCAATAGCGGTAAGTAGCGCCGCTAAATCGCTACAGTAGCTGCGGCCGGCCGCCACAACCTGCGACGCGATGCTGGCCGGTAGCGGAGACGGCAGCGTAGCATCTTTCACAGGAAGAGAAGACGACGCTACAGGGATGCTACGGGAAAAGATGATCTTTTTTTAAAATTTGTTGATCCTTCAAAACGACGTCGCTTTCCCTTTGAAATGGGGGCAGTTTTGTCAAGCCAAGATTTTATTATTAAGGTCACAAACGAGGGACCAATTTACACCATAGAACACGCGCCAAAAGGAGAAAGAAAACGTGGCACCAAGAAGGGGTTGCAGAGAATGACATAGAGACAGAGAGCTTCGAACATGTTTTTTCCCCCTTCTTTCTTCCACTCTTCTCCGACGAGAGAGCCTGTATTTTCTGGTAAGTTCTGAACATTTCGAAGCTTCTTTGTTTCTTCTTCCTTCCTCCTTCAACTCTTCGCTCTTTCTTTTATCTTCACTACCCAGTCTTTTTCTTCTGTTTTGTTCTATGTAGTGTTCTTCTGTTTTGATGGAGGCTTCTTCTTTCTTTCTTTTTTACTTATTTTAGTGCCACTTCTGGATTTACTTATTTTACATTTTTTTTTGGTAGGCTACTATGCAGATTTTTTTTTATGCAATATACGATGCAGATTTTTTATTTTTGTGTATAAATACTCATGTTTATATGTTTAAATAAATAATAATGTGGGGATTTCCTTTGCCTTGGTCAGCGATAAAAATGAAATTGAGGCAAAAGATTATTTATGAAAATATATTTTATTATTTGGTGTTGTTGATAAATAATGATAAGCTTCCCAGATTATCTGGTGTGTCAAATTGTTGGTGCTAAAGTGTATGTCCGAAAAGTGACCATATCACGAGCCTTGATAAATAAGATTTTTTTTTTAACCTTAATTGCTTCAGTTAACTGCATGGCTAGTGCATCTTTTATTGATGCATCACCTTCAGTTCCACAACAGAATACTGCACCTTGTGGTTTGTTTAAACCCACTGGAGATAACATTGATATTGCATGGCAATGGAATAGCTTGAAGGACCCCAAGAATAGGAGATTCGTAACTTGCGATTATTGCCTAACAACTACAAAGGGAGGAATAACTAGAGCCAAAAGACATCAGATTGGTTTGAGAGAAGATGTTCAGGCGTGTAGAAAAATTCTAGCTGATGTAAAAAAAAAAACTGAAGGATGCATATATGCAGAAACAAGCTAAAAAAGATGCTAATATGGTTGATCTTGATGTCAATCAAGATGATGATGTAAAAAAGCTGGTTGAAATTCATAATATCAAAATTGGAAAAAGAGCTGGAAGTGATGTCTCTACCACTGCTACAAAGGCTGTGAAAGGTACTTTAGATTTGCATTTTTTTAAAAGGCCTAGCATAAAGTTGGTCAAAGAGCAGACAAGCATAAATAATGCTAGTAAAAAAGAGGCAAGGGCAAGAACCATTCAATCCATAGAAAGATTTTTGTGTACAAATGAAATACCATTTAATGTTGTACGCTCAAGAAGCTTCAAGCTAATGATTGAGGCTGTTGGAAACTATGGTCCACATTTGAAGCCACCAAGCTACTATGAGTGTAGAGTTCCTCTTCTTAAAAAAGAGATGGAGTATACAAAAGAGTTATTAAAGGATCATGAGGTACAATGAGCCACTTATGGATGTTCGATTATGTCGGATGGGTAGACGATAGAAAGAATAGGACCTTGATTAATTTCTTGGTCAATTGTCCATCAGGGACCATGTTCATGAAGAGTGTTGATGCTTCATCTTATGTTAAGATTGGGGAAAAATATTTGAGCTTTTGAACACGTTTGTTGAAGAGATTGGTGAAAAGAATGTTATTCAAGTTGTGACAGATAACAGAAGCAATTACATTCTAGCTGGTAAGACATCAAACTTGTTAATTTGTTAACTTGTTTTCAATTGTTGTTAATCTGTTCTTGATTATTTTTTAGGAAAATATATGCAAGCCAAGCGGCCAAATTTGTTTTGGACCCTATCTACAGTACATTGTTTGGATTTAATGTTGGAAGACATTGGAAAGATTGAGAGGGTTAAGAGAGCCATTGGAAAAGGCATAAAACTTGTAAGTTTCATATACAACCATTCATTGGCTTTGAACACAAAGTCACAAAGTTTGCTACGACATTCCTTACATTGCAAAGGTTGCACAAACAAAGAAAAAACCTTAGGAACAAGTTTATTTCTGAGGATTGGGAGAATTCCAAGGCAGCCAGAAAACCTTTAGGGACGTTTGGTAGAAGAGAAATTTTTTTTACCCGGGAATCTCGATTTTCATAAATATGATATTTACATTCAGTTTATGATAATATCCGAAAATTAAAAATTTAGAAAAATTCAGTTTCCCGGGAATCCTGGAGAATGACTCATACCAAACGTGGCATCTAGAAAGGTCGTACTTATGCCTGCCTTTTGGAATGATGTTTTTTCTCACTTAAGGTTATGGGGCCTCTTGTGCGTGTGCTTAAACTTGTTGATAATGAGAAAAAACCAGCAATAGGCTACATTTATGAGGGAATGGATAGGGCCAAGGAGGCAATTCAAAAATCATTTGGCGGAGATGAACAAAAGTACAAAGACATATTTGTTATCATTGATAGAAGATAGGAATACCAATTTCATCATCATTTGCATGCAGCGGGCCATAATCTAAATCCTGAATTCTTTTATGGCAATGATTCAATTGGAAATGATAGAGAAGTTATGGCTGGCCTTTTCAAATGCATTGAAAGGCTAATTGCAAATGAGGAAGAAAATGATACAATTACAATGCAATTAGAATCATATAGGATAGCTGAAGGCCTCTTTGGTATCAAGTCAACAATAATGCAAAGGACTTTATTAGCTCCAGGTATGTAAACGTGAATTTCAAGTTATTAATTATATAGGACTGCCAAGAGCGCCTCTATATTGTTATTATATAGGACTGTTGAATGCCTCTTTATTGTTATTAATTATTAATGCTAAGTTGCTAACAATAAACGCTTCTTATGGCATTATAGCTCAATGGTGGAAGTTGTATGGCTCTCAAACTTCAAATTTGAGAGACTTTCCCATTAAGGTGTTGAGTTTGGCTTGTAGCTCATCCAGGTGTGAGTGCAATTGGAGTACTTTTGAACACGTAATATTTTCTATATAGTTACATTTGATATATGGGTTATAAAGCAAAGAAACTAACATATTTTATGGTTAATTATGAAATAGATTCATTCCAAAAACAGAAGTAGGCTGGAGCATCAAAAGTTGCAAGATTTGGTTTTTATTAAGTACAATCAAGCTCTTAAACATCGCTATGACAGTCATGATGTGATTGATCCCATTATCCTAAAAGACATTGATGACATCAATCAGTGGTTGGTGGGAGAAGTGGGTGAAGATAATGCTGAAGATAAGAATATTTTTTATGATGATACTTTGACTTTGGGAGTTGTTGCTGATGCAAGTGGGGTTGGAGAGCCTCTAAGATACATAAGGCTGCAGACAAGAGGAACAAGAATGGTTAACCAAGTTGTACCTATTGTATCTAGGCCTTTATTTTTAAGCTCCAGGGGACTGGCAGTGATGAATGAAGTTGTTGATGAAGAAATTGATGATGAGGAAGAGCACATTTATAAGCTTAGTTCAAGTGAAGATGAAAGTGAGGGAGAAGATTTGTTGGAATTTGATGGAGAACCCGGAGATGATGATTTTCTTCATTAGTTCACTTGTATTTCATTTGACTATATCATTGTGCCAGTATAGTTTGTGCACTTTTTTTGGATACAAGTTTGTGCAGTTTTTTTGATATAAGTTTGTGAACTTTTAATGTAAAGAATAGTTTCTCAACTTTTAATATAATGAATAATTTCTCGAATATTATTGACTATTTCACTTGCAGGCTACAACTCCCAAAGCATGCTGAACCATGATGTTAAGAACATTTGTAGCACAACGCATATCAAATAATTGACGATTACAATAAAGAAACTTGTTTTGCAAATTATCAACTGTGTTTGATCAAATTTTGATATTCACATTTACAAAATAAAAAATAATTTAATATTCACAAGGTTAAGGGCATTATCTTTGTTCAAAGCTTGATTTACATTGAAATTTGCAATTGCAAGAGTCCCTTCCTTTCCCCTTTTTTTTCTAGCTATAATGTATTGTTGTGCTATGCTATGGTTAGATCTTCTCTGACACCTAATTAAATGGTTCCTTAGGTGTCATATTCCACTGGTACTTGATCCGCTCAGTTTCTTTTTGCAATGCCTACAAACAGCCACACAATATTAATATATGTACAATAAATACACAATAACAGTATGCATGGCATATATAACTAGAGCATGGGTGGACTGATGGTCAGAGTTGTGCATTTATATTTGTTAGACTGTTCTGTTAGTATAATATATCTGGCATTAATACTTCACTGTAGCGGCAATACCGCTACCCGCTACTCCACTATACCATTTTCGGGGTTGGCCACTAACTGCTATTGACAACTATACCAAGAACATTTTCCAGCCATTGTAAGTACAATCCCAATGCTCTGAAACAATGGAAGAGAAGGATGTATGATCAACAATAGCATTATTGAATTTAAAAGGAGTGTTACCTCTCATAAAAACCATATAAGTGACTATAGCAATAGAGGTATGATTAGAGATAGATTCAAAGTTGGAAATTTCTGTAGTAGAGTGTTGAAATATATTAAACCATTGTTGATTGCAAAGCGTGGTCTAATTTGCTCCAAACCCTCCCATTCATCCATGAAAAAAAGAGCCATGACTATTCATCCCCTCAAGGGCCAAATCTGAGCAACAATTGAAGAAATCATGCATCTCATAGGCTAAAATGGGAGACCCATTGATATGGTCTTGAGGAGACATAACACTATTGAAATCACCCAAAATAAGTCAAGGACTATCCAAAGAAGAGCCTAAAGAGACAAGGCTATCCTAAAAAGGCCTTCTGGTGCTCACAGAATGAAAGGCATAGATGTAGGAAACCTGGAATTGCTTAGCTGATACTTTGTACCTGATAGAACAATGAATAAATTGGGCAGTAGCTTTTAACACAGAGAGGACCACCCGGCCAGACTTTGACATAACCAAAATACGACCTGTATTATTAATAGCAAAATTATGGGTAAAATCCCAATCATTAGACTTTTTCTGCGTAATCTCTATAATAAAGTTAAGATTAAGTTTTGTTTCCAGAATAGCCATAACATCCACGCCCTTACTGCGAAGGAAATGTTGCATCCCTTGATGCTTTAGAGACAAGTGGAAGCCTCAATATCCCACTAGGAAGTTTGAATCAAACTTTATATATGAGATCTTTGGCTGCATCGACCTCCACAAGTGCCCTAGCAAAGGAAATAGACCCCATGGATCCTGTAAGATTATCAGTGTCAAGAGGAACTCTAACCCGAGATAAGATTCTTCCCAGAGCATGAGAATTCCAAAGTTCCAAAGGTAGATTACGAACCTTCACCCAAACTGGAAAGCAGCTTAGTTCCTCGTTACTGAAATCAAAGAAAGGTGACATGATTTTCATGAGCAAAGGGCGTTGAAAAATGAAGTAAGGACCCTTGGCCAGCACTTTATGCATGTTTTCTCATCATTGAATTTGAAGACTAGCCATCCACTCTCATGAACTAAATAAGAGAATGGCATTCCCCTATTTCTGGCAGGCTTCGAGGATGGCTTTCTTTCCTGGAAAATGATCTGCAGCATACCCTATCAAGCTTAATCCCCAAATCTCTTCAAGGGCTTTAACATCTTTCTTCTCAAGCAAGAGTTCATCATCAGAGTTTTATGGTGAGTATTGCAAGGTGAAACCTTTTGAAGGTTGTCGATTATCTTTGAAGAGATTCGCCCAGGGAGTTGACTCATCATCTTTCTTCTTCACTTGAGGGTTCATTACTTGATTAGGAAGTGATTCATTAGTGCCTTTGGAAGAGGAAATCTCTTCTATTGAGTCAGAATCATCCTCCTGTAGAATGCAAAAGATATTCAGTGACTCCTCAAGACCCAGCTTTTTCACAGACCTTTTATCAAACACCTGGTGAGCAGGTGCAGGCCCTAGAATAGACACTGGTTTAGTCAGGTCGACGGGCAGTAGTTAGACGCCTTTTATACTTATGTTTTAATGCCTTAAGTATTGTATTTTCACATTTCAATCCATCTAACAACTAGTGGTGCTTTGTCTAGAAGTGCATCCTTGTTCCATTCACTAACCGACGCAAATCCCCTTTGTCGCTATTTTCGGTTTCACGCATGCGTGGTAATATGGGACAACGCGATATGACACGAATTTGACATGAATACGAATACACTCAACATGAATGAGATGAATTTGAAATCGGGTTAAAACATTCGGCACGAACACGACCAAGACGAATAACCCGAACAAGACGAATAACCCGTAAACTCATAGTGTGTCGCTTATTATGCAGGTTAACACGATACGATACAAATAACCTATCAACCCCAGATTGTGTTACTTATTATGCTAGTCAACACGACACGATTAGACACAAATAACATGTTTACGACACGACACGAATAACCAATAGGAAGATTAACACTGGTCAATTTTGGGTTCGCGAGTTGACACACGACATGACACACATTTTGGCATGTCAGTTTTTGCCAACCCGAATACAACACAAATTTGAAAACAGGTCGACGCGAACACGAATTTCTTGTGTCATATTCATGTATTGTCAGCGGGTCGTGTTGAAAATTACCACATTTACTGCTAACGACATATGACAACAAAGTAAAACCAATTTTGAATAATATTATAAAATAAAACAGTGGAAATTGATTGTTACTCATAGATCCAATATAACATTATTAGGAATACCACTTATACCTAATTATTCACCTTATTATTTGAAAGTAGAATGTGAGTTGGTAAAAGAAAGAAGCTTATGCCACTAATGGCTGTGTTCTTAGAAATAATTGATATTTTGTATAAATGTGTTGGTTTCTTTATTGATATCGTAAATTAAATCAATTTAAAATATTGAAAATATATTCTAATTTATATCATTCTAAATCGCGGATTAATTTGTACCTCGAATTTGAAAAAGTTTTAGTGTAAAATATTGTACTAAATATTAATGAACCTGTTATAGCACACAGAAAAAAACAAGGAAACTGCTATTTGACATAACTTTTGTAATGAATGCAAGTATGCAACAACTCAGAACAAAGCAGCATTCACACGAAAAAAAGGACATAAGAGAATAGCATGAGTTTGTATAAAAAAAGAGAGAGAATAGCATGAGTTACCGTATAAAACTCATTTATTATTTTTAAAAATGATTTAACTATATTTATTTATTATATAACCCACCAAGGATTTTAGTAACATCATTTAATAACGTATAAATGAAATAGCTGTACTCCCATCATCCTGTGCTTCCCACGTGAGCACTATGACTATGATGATATCGTTAACCGAAAGCAACTCAACCGTTTTAATTAAGTTGGATCGGACATTAAGTCACTGATTGAATAAATCTTTTAATTTATAGTTGTAACAGTAAATATAATTTTAATTATATATTATAAAAATGCAGTTATATTAAGTTACTAACAAATACTAAAGTTGAAACAAAGTATCTTAAAAGAACAAAATTTATTTAGGAGGGTGTTATTATGTTATGGTCAAAATGAGAACATGGGAAACAGAAAATGGCAGTCCCAGAATCTGTGCCCTGACACAATTTCCATGCAACTCAGCATCCACAGATAGAACGCCAGGTTTGAGTAGGTGGCACGTTCTTTTTGCATGACAAGCAACCCAAAATCAGCACTTTAAGTCACAAATTTGAAATCTTTAGGGAGAGAGAAGGAGAAAGAGACTCACCCCATTATTCATTATTCCTTTCCAAGTACTAGAAAAAAGAAGAAGAAACAAGCCATTCATACTTGAGTTGATTGTGTTCTTGATCATCACCTCTCTGGGGGGAGAGAGAAAGAGATGGCTTACAACAAAGGGTTTCATAGCAGCAATGGAGGGAATAATAGAGGAAGGCCATATGTGTTGATATTACTAATCACATTTGGGGTTGCATTGCTTGGTGTCATGGTGCTTCACAAGCTCAGAGAGAGACGCATCTACAACCTTGTTGTCAAAGAGAAAGACCATCAGCTTCTTGCCCTTCAGCTTTTCTTGCAGGTCAGTTACTCTTCTCAGTCTTCTCTCTCTCTCTCTCTCTCTCTCTCTCTCTCTCTCGGGTTCTGTTTCTCACTTTTACGTGTTATGGAATCATCATGACACGTATGGAGCTACATGCATTAAAAATTTTAGTTAGAGCCAAGTTCAAGAAAAGATGCTGCCTTTGCTGTATTGAGCAGTTTTAGGGACTAGTGATTCGAACTTTTCTAATCTGTCAATTCTCATAATGCTTAGTCCCAGATGAATTAATCAGATCATTAACTAACCACCCAATTTGAAGAACACTTCAAATCAAATCAGCCTGAAATATCAGTTAATTATTCTTTATCCTTTTGGTTTTGTTTTGGGGTGCATTGTCAAAAATTTCTAGCTAGGATGAAAAATAATGAAGATGTTGCATTTTCAATATCCTTTCAATTCTGCAAATGTTAGGAAAGTAGTGAAGTGCATTAATTAGACCTGCAGTGACTTTGTTATGTTACTCTTTGGTTTTTTCAATCACATAGAAGGAAAGAGATCGCACCAAAGAGTTGAGAGGGAAGAACGAAGAGATGAAAGCGAAAATATACGCCCTGAGAAGTCAAAAGATGGAGCTTGCTAGAACAGTTGCGGAGATGCAATCCACCATGGATTCACTGAAAGATGAGCAGAAAGTGATGGAATCCGCGTTTGAGGAGAAGCAGAATGAGCTCAGAATGATGCAAGAAAAGGGAAGCAATTTGGGACAAGGAAGCTCTGAAATAATAGCACTAAGAGAGAATCTTAAGCAGAAGGAAGCAGAGATAAAGGACTTGAAGCACCGTCTTGAAATCCTACTTAAGAACCACCAGGTAAGCATTAATGATCATCCAACCATCTTTTCAGAAATTGTGACAGCAAATGGAACAATGGCATCACAAGATGAAACTGAGAATGATAATAAAGAAAAAGATGGAAATTCTAGTGAGTCTGCAAAATATGGGGGTGATGATGACAAGGGTATTACAAATGAAGATGCAAGTGAAAGCAAATTAACCAAGTTCAAAGATGGCGAGGTTACAGCTGAAATAAAAGATGAAATTCAGACTGATGAGGAGCTAGGAAAGAAATTTGAAGACCCTCAAGATGATGGTGGTGCAGATGTCACTGCCAAAGATATTGAGGCTGTAGTGATGGATGGTAGAGAAAAGAAAGCAATCAGAGAAGAGAAGCCAATTGCAAAATTTGATGGTAGAGGTCAGGATTTCAATGGGAAACAATTGGCTGGCGTGAAAAGGAAACATGGCCATGTAAGTAGAACAAAAGGGAAGCGCTGGAGAGCCATTGTCAAGAACAGGTTAATGGAGAACAATGGAATTTTCGAAAGTCATGATGAGACAAACATGGGCAATAGAAAGGCTTACAGAGATGAGAAGGATGAGTTGAAGGATAGAATAGTTGGGAGAGTCTCTGCTAAGGAAAATTTTGCTAGAGAGGATAAGAGAAGAGACAATAATAATCCAAGAAAAGACAAGCCAGAGGCCAAATTGCTGAAGCCTGAAAACCATGAAAACAAAGAAGATGCCAAAAACATGACAGTGAATAATATAAATCACCAGGTGACAAATAATGGCATTAATACTCACCCAGAGAAACAGAGACTGGATGAAATAATACAGACAGAAGAGGATGAAGACAGTCATGTCCAACAAAACTGGAGCAGGAGACATATCAACAAAGCTGACAAGAATGCAGGGCAAACAAAATCCAACATGTTTCATGAAGAGTCTGAAGAATTTGAGGTTTCGGATGTACGAAAGAAAGAGAAAGATGCGATTGATGATGGTGATGAGGACAAGGATACTGATGATGATTTCGTCAAGGAATCCCACTCTGCATTTGAAGATGAGAAGGAGGAGTACAATGAAGAGATAGAATAGTCAGAGTTTCAACCGGGTTTGTAATTAAACTGTACTTACCATGTCCATCTCTATATAGAATAGTGGGTGTGGGTTTGGTGTGCTTGGAAATATTTCATATTACTGACATAAAAGGGTGTATCATCTTAAGAAGTAGATTTCAGAGAAACCAGACTTCCTTTTCCCTATTTGTATTCAGTAATTTCAGATACTCGTTTCATTTGGACTAATTTCTTTTACCAAAATTTTGGACTAATTCCTTTTACTCAAACTTTCCAACATTCATGATACTGATACCAGTCAAATAAGCATGGTTATGGTTGTTCAAATGACCATCCTTTGGCACCACCTCAGAATTTCATCATTCGCAGGCTTAGATATCATGCTTGAGAATAGTAGGCATGCAAGATGGGGTTCAAAACACAAAGCAGAACGCCAAGGTTTCCTGAAATTGCACGCCGTATGAGATTTAATTTATCAAATATCATCTTTTGATGAAGAGAAAATGACTATTTCGGTCGAACTATTATGGTGAGAAAATGAATTACTCTTTACGACCTTGGTGCGAGGATCATTCATGTATAGATAAAATAAGAACATAACATAGCTTCCTTCGGGTAGTTAATGTCAACAAAAGTAATTGCTTGCAAATGGAGAGGAACGCATGAATTGGCATAAAATGTGCAAATATAAAGTCAAATTTAACACATTGTTCTGGAAAGAATCATCTCCCAATATTCATTCACTGTGAGGATTAATGAATAACTAGCCAAAAGATTTGTTTGCCAGCAAACAAGACTGAGTCCAAAAAACTCGGAAAAGTCCGGGCACACACTTTATTACCAGGAACACTTCGGGTTGTAAATATGCTCCAAACCTCAGTGTGGTGCTTTCACCAGTTGCTGGAAATATTCAGAGCAGAGCATTAGTTAGCAAAGACTAAAATTTGAACACGTCCCAAATAAGATACAGATGTGATTAACACGACAGTACACTAAACTGTTAAAAGACAAAACCGGCCATCTAATCTAATTATGATTAGAAAGTTCACTTACAAAAATGTCTTTTTTTTTTTTTTTGGTAAACACAAAAATGTCTTTAATATAACTGTTCTATAACGTTCTAGACTTTTTTTTGTGTGGCCAATATGATAAAATGCACCAACAGCAGCTGTGCTTGAATAAGTTTTCATTACCCTAAATTGAACATTATAAGATTAAAAAAGCACTTGAGAAATACAAGTAATAGTTTATCTGTTTGTCAGACCTACTGATCCATTGAAGTATTGCACGCTCTGAGCTCATCTGATTATACTGCCTTACAATATTGCTTCTCAAAAACAAACTGTCTTCAGTGACAGCATAGTTGAAGCACCAAAACAACATTTCATGAAATAATAAAATCTTATTTCTTAACTGTCAAATGAAAAATCCTACAGTTGCCTTAGCGTTCAGCAGGAACCTAAAACAAAATACTGGAGATTTATAAAGGGCAAACCCCAATGTACAAAGGCTCCTCAACTTTGTGAGGGTGGGGGTGTTGGAGGATTGCACACAGCCTTACCTCACATTTATGCATAATACTGGATATTTATCATCAAATTCAAAACTATTGTGGTCTTGTGGAGAATTTTCCCAAACTACGGATGTATTGTGCAGTACACAGGCTATGAACAAAAGACCGTGAAAATATTTTAGAATGGTAAATGGTGCGAAATAAATATTCTTATGACAGACAGCAAAAACAGCATTGCATAAATCAGTCACAGCAAACAAGGTTAACAGATTCATAATGAACGTAGCTACGAGCCTACAACAAGCTGATAAATGGTATTCTTAGTTGTACCAATGAAAACGAAAATTGAAAGTACCTCTTCTTTCTTGCCCTTGCCTCCTGTAAACAACTTGTATCCCCCAAAGAATAGTAGTCCCCAACCAGTTAAAGAGACAATCACAAACTGCAAGCACAAACCAACCAGTCAAGAGAATACTCGCACACATTCAGTGTCCAATATAATGATCCAATCATCTCACGGTAAAAACCAATAATTTAAATTGGGTGCAGTAGATCTTCAAACACAAAACTAGAGACTCACGTGCTCTTCCTTCCATTTAGAAGGGCTCATTGGGTCTTGCCAGAAGTTAACTTTAGCGGGGCCATGGGGATCTGCAATAGTCAAACGATAAATCCATTCCACAGATGTCAGAATTGCATACTAAACACAAACCCAAAACACACAAAATCAATTTCTTCACAGAATTCAAAGAATAGAAAGACCAAACACCTATTGATTGAACTATATTCACTTGGGTTTCTAAACACCATGAAAACCAAATAGATAAAAAAATATTCAATTATTTACTTATATTTTTTTGGTACCATTTATAACCATTAGACTCTCCTTTCCTCCCCTACCCAAGACCCCTTTTTCCCACCTTGTTCATTTCCCAGTTAATATTTCAAAATAATAATAATAATAATAAAACCAAAATTGAAACTTTAAAATCTCATATTTATCAACAAAAAACCATCTTCCAATCACAGCTTTCTCAAAATTCAATCCACCCACCGATTCCTAGGTTTTTGTAAAAATTACCGGCCATCCAATAGAAAGGGAAACGAAATTATTGTGAACGCATAGACCGGAAATACGATAAAAAATCAGGATTAGAGGAATTTTAAACCCAAAATAAAAAAAAAAACACCATAGATTTTGATGGAATGGTAAACGGGATCGCGAAAGAAAAAAGTGGAAGATTACCGGCAGCTCCAGCGAGACCTCGGCGGTGGATGAGTTGAACGGGAGATTTGGCAGTGGAAATAGTAATGCGGCTTAGAGATGCTGCTCCACGAGCAAGAGAGGCCATGGCTTCCGAATTTGAGAGAGAGAGAAGAGTGTTGTGGCGCTGGTGCTAGTGGAAGATGGAAATGCCCCAAGGAAAGCTACTGAAACGACTGCGTATCGGTGTCTTTTTTTTTCTATTTTCTTTTATGAGTCTTCTGACTGGATTATTTATTTATTTATTTAAATAAACCACACGTATTTTATATAGGGATAATTATGTTTGAGTTGGATATAGAATTTATACTTTAAATCTTTCATAATGATGGTACTGAAAAGGATGAACATGGTATAATTATATTCGGATTATGATTTGGCTTTAAATCAATTATTTTTCTGTAATAGAAAAATCAATTAGGGCTTGAACGTGGTAATTAAGCATTTAAGCTAACTCGCGCTAAGTATACTTTGATAAATTTATAAAAACATTATTTTATAGCTTCACAAAAGTTTAAGTAGCGTAAGATATCGGTATTCCATGAGAATCAGAGTAGACCTCTTACTTTTTTTTTTAAATTATTGGAAGAAATTACATATCATTTACCAATAAATCTTCACATCGACCATCAGGATTCAACCCACGCCTTTGTGGAAAAAATATTATTTTAAAAATTGAATTGGTCATTACTCATAAGACACTGGTAATAACTAATTAAATGTTTTAATATTATATAATTGTTAAATAATAAATTAATATAAAATTATAAGCAATTAAGTCATATAAAATTTTAAATAAATATAAAAGGATCATATTATATTTCATGTAAGATGGAAAATAGTAGTAAAAGATTAATAGTAATAATTCATATATAAATCTTTATTTATATTAAAAATATCTTTGTTTGAATAAAAGAATTTGTTCAAGCGAATTTTCCATCATAAGTTTTGAAATGGTTCTTTGTCAATTATTTGATTTTAATTTTTTAGATTATCAAAAAATATGAGAGAATTTTAACCATTTATGAACAAATTAACGTTGATAATTTTGTCACTCTTTATTATAATATTTTCTCTTTTATTTCTATCACAATTAATTATTTTATAAATAATTAGGATCGTTTTGCATGAAATGATCATGATAAGGATACTGCATTTCAGTAAGGTCCTCCCTAAAAAAGATGGTGTCTGCTAGGGCTTCGGGGGGAACCGGTATTTCTGAGGAGAATGCGGGTGTCATGCAATGAATTGAAGATGATGACTTGCTGAAAAGAAGCGTTGAGAAACCAAAGGTTGATGGAAGGGGCGAGGTAACAATGGTGGATGCGGCAAAAGCTGTTGCAGCAGTAGTAGGAGAAACATTGAATGAAGACAAGACTGAGAATCGAAACTCCAAAGAAGACTCTCCTGGAAGAAAACTGGTGTCTTACAAAGATACCCTTCTCTAGTTTAATGGAGCTAGAGGGGAAGAAGAGGAAGAAGAGCACTGGATGGCTCAACAGATGAGAGAAGAAAAGGAAGAGGAAGAAGTAGATGAAGAGGTGGTGAATGTTGAAGAAGATGATCCTTTATGTCCTTCTTTCAGGGTACCGAAGGAGATTCACAAAGAAGCTTGCAAAAAATGGAGAAATGCTCTGATAATGAAGCTTCTAGTTAAGAGGCTAAATGTCAAATTCCTCTTGGGTAGATTGCTGAAAATGTGGGGCATATTAGGGGCTTATGAATTCATAGACTTGGAGAATGATTATTTCCTGTTCAGATTTATGGATGAGAAGGATTATATGCATGTTCTTCAAGATGGTCCTTGGATTATTGTTGACCACTATGTAACTGTTCAAAGGTGGAGACCTATGTTCGACCCTTATGACGAAGTCCTTAAGAAGCTCGCTATATGGATCAGGATACCAGGCTTGCCAATTGAACTGTACACATCCCATATTCTGTGGAGCATAAGAAATATGTTTGGAAGATCATTGATAATAGATAAAAACTCTATTAGCAAGACTGAATCCAATGTGGAAGAGGTTACAGAACGCGCAAAATTTGCACGTATCTGTGTGGAAGTTGATCTAACCAAGAAGTTCCTGTCAAAATTTAAAATAGGGAATAGAACTTTTCATGTAGCTTATGAAGGATTGCATCTCATATGCTTTGGGTGTGGAAGATATGGGCATAGGAAAGATGTCTATCCGGAAGTGCAAGTTAAGGATTCAATGGAGGGAAACAAAGAAGTCAAAACAAAGGTTCCAGGAGTTAACAGTATGAAGGTTTTCTTAAACACAGCAACGGAACCTTTTGGGGAATGGATGATTGTCCACCGGCCGGCAAGAGGGAGAAAAACCAGAGAAGCTCAGCAAATTTGAGAAGAAGCAAGGGGGAAACAGAAGATGAACAGTGGAAGAGTTGACAAAACAAAGTAAAAGGAAAGCTACGGGTCTTCCAAGGTCCATGCAGCCAAAGCCACTGGCTCACGTTTCGAAAGTATCAGAGAGACAGAGGAGGTGCGTGCGCCGAATGACAAGGAGCTAATGTCAGTGACGGCGATGACAGAAAATCAGGTAAATACTATTCAAAGTGTGACCCCACAGCCTGAGGTTAATGCTTTTGTGAAAGTCCCAAGGCTGGAAAAAGTTGGTACTCAGAAAACCAAAAGCCCAAAACCTAGCAAAATTGGGCCTATCAAACTTAGGCTTGAACGAGCAATTAGCAAACCAACCCAAAGGTCTAATATGGCCACTAAAAAACCCCTTTTAGTGTCCAAAGGCTCGAAACAGAATGCTCCAATGGACAACACCAAAGAAATCCCATCAGTATCAAGAGGGGTGAAGCAGTGTGCTAGTCCAATCAAGGAAGCGAAGGAGAATGTTAACCCGGATGGTAAGGGTGTGCATGACAACCATTCTGTTCTCTGGCACTATTTCTGAAAAGAAACAATTCTTTTCTATTTCTGTGCCTTGGAATAGTTTCTGAGAAAAAAAATGTGTTTGATAACATGTTTTATTTTTATTCCGAGAATGAGAATTGTGTTTGATAACGTAACAAATGATAGAATAAAAAATATTCGTATTAAGCATAAAATTTTTTTGGATCATCACTTTCCTTTTCATATGGTATGGTGATGGTGGTGGTAATGATGGCGATGATGGTGGTCTAGTAGTGGCGCTGTGGTGGTGGTAGTGATGGTGATGGCATGATGGTGGTGGTGGCGGCGGTGGCAGTAGCGGTGGTGGTGGTGGTGATGGCATGGTGGCGGTGGTGGTAGTGGTGGTAATGGTGATAGTAGTGGCTGTGACGATGGTGGCGATGATGGTAGTAATAATGGTGGTGACGGTGGTGGTGATGGCGGTGACGTAGAGGTGGTGGTGGTGACATCGGTGGCGCATCGATGGTGGTGATAATGGTGGCAATGGTGGTGGTTATGGTGGTGGCGGTGGCAATGGCGTGATAATGGTAGTGGTGGCATAGTTGCGGCGGCGGCAGTAATGGTGGTGGATGCGACGATGGTGATGATAATGACATGATGGTGGCGGTGGCATAATAATGGTAGTGGCGACGGTGGTGACAGCAGTGGCTACGACAATGCTGATGACATGGTGGCGGCGGCGGTGTAGTGGTGGTGGCGATGGCAGTGGCAGCGATGATGATGGCGATAGTAGTGGTGATGACAGTGGCTACGATGATTGTGGTGATGGTGGTTGGTGATGGTGGTGGTGGTGGTGATGGTGGTGGTACGGTAATGGTGGCAGTGGTCGTGTTGGAATGGTGGTGGCGGTGGTGATGATGGTAGCAGTGGAGAGTAATTGAGAGAGATAAGTGTTTCTCATTTTGTGTCTGGGAACAAAAAGCAGAAATTTTTTGATTCTTTTTTCTCTTCCCGAGCACAAAAATTAAACCGGTTCATCCCGGGAACAAAAAAATAAACCGATTTTATCAAATGAGTTTTCTATCCATTTCTGCTCCCGGGAGCAGAAATTAAAAAAAAAAAAATTGATTCCGGGAAGGTTGTCATGCACACCCTAAGTCTCTGGATGCTCTGGAAGTGATGAGAAGATTCTCTCAATCAGCAGAAGGGAAAGAAGTGGATGAAAACCTGTATACCTTGGGTGGTATCAAGATCTTCTCAGAGATCAAAAAGTAACTTATCCTCGGATGGGTTCGTTTGGTTACCTTTTCAGTGTTTTTATGTTAGTGTGCACATGGAACGTAAGGGGAGCAGGCAAGAAAGGTCTGACCCCCCTTTTCCAAGATATGACGAAAAAGTTTAAAATTAAGGTTCTTTGCCTTATGGAAACTCGGATTAGCGAGGTTAAAGCTAAAAGATTTATTTCCAAGTTGGGCTTCAATATTCATCATATCCAAGAGGCTGTTGGATTCTCAGGAGGCTTGTGGCTCTTGTGGAATAATGAGGAGGTGAAAATCAGTATTCTCTCTTCTCATCATCAATTTATACATACGTCCTTCGTTTGGAATGAGTCCAGAAAAGTAGAGATGATAACTTTCATATATGCTTGTCCTAGATGCATTGAGAGAAGAAATCTCTAGGAGGGCCTTCAAGACCTGAGTATAGGCAATCATGATGCCTGGACAACAATGGGAGACTTCAACTCTTATCTGAAAATAGAGGAGAAGACTGGAGGCCTTAAGCTAAATTGGGCTTCGTTGAAAGATTTTCAGAACTGTTTGGATGACTGTAACCTTTCAGACATCGGGTTCAAAGGACCAAAATATACTTGGAAAAGGGGAAAACTATTTGAGAGATTAGACAGAGCCTGCAACAATAATAACTGGAACCTGAGCTTTCCCAATAGGTTTCTGTCTCACCTTCCCTTTTATAGTTCTGATCATCGTCCGATTATTCTCTTAAATGGTATTCCTCCTCGGGATCCAAATAACACTAGACCTTTCAGTTTCATGGCATCTTGGTTGACTTGTGATTCCTTTCAAGGCATTATTAACAGTTGTTGGGGGGAAGATGCAATCTGGAGGTTTGCTTGTGAAAATTTTAAAACGGAAGCTTCAAAGTGGCACAATGAGACGTACAAGGAAGCTAATCATAGGAAGTTTAAGCTAATTTGGTAGGCTTGAAGGCATTGATGATAGGCTTAGCAAGTATCATGACTCTTACTTAGAAGATCTGCAGAGCAACCTCTGGAAGGAGTTGAATGAGATATACTTACGTGAAGAAATCCTTTGGTACCAAAGATCGAGATGAAAATGGCTCAATTTTGGTGACAGAAATTTGAAATTCTTCCACGCCACAACAGTTGCCAGATGAAGAGCAAATAGAATTGATTCTTTGAAGGATAGCAATGATAACTGGATTGGGGATCCGAAATTTCTGGCAAATATGATTTATGGTTACTTTGAAAACCTGTATTCTGAGGAGATAATTTGCCAACCGATTTTCCCTGTGAAAGGGAGCTTTCTTAAGCTTCGAACCCAAAGTCTTAGGATGCTTATGGCCATGCCTACGACTGAGGAAATTAGAAAAGCGGTGTTTCAGTTTGGTAGCTATAAATCTCTCGGAGCTGATGGCCTAAATGCTCTCTTCTTCCAAGCTTAGTGGGATAAGGTGGGTAAGACAGTTTGCGAGGTTGTGAAAGAAGCCTTTATTAATCATGGCAGTATTAGTGCTATCAATCAGACTCCTATGTCTGATACCAAAGGTTGATTGCCTCGAATCAGTGAGACAACTTCGGCCTATCAGTCTTTGTAATGTTATTTACAAAACCATTACAAAGCTGATATCAAATAGGCTGAGGAACCACATGAATCACCTGATCATGCCGAACCAATGCAGTTTTGTGAAAGGGAGGCATAACTCTGATAATATTATTATTGCCCAAGAAATCATCCATTCCATGAGATCCAAAAAAGGAAAAAAAGGGATGGATCGCCATTAAAGTTGATTTGGAAAAAACTTATGATAAACTTGGATGGGATTTTATTCGTGATACCCTCCAAGAGATCGAGCTGCCAGTGCTTCTAATAAACATCATTATGAGCTGTGTGTCAACCTGTACAATGAATGTGTTGTGGAATGAAGCTACTACGAGAGAATTCAAACCGACTAGAGGAGTAAGGCAAGGTGATCCTCTATCACCTTACCTTTTCGTCCTCTGTATAGAGCGGCTTGCTCATCTAATCAGCTTGGTGGTGGAGCAAAAGGAGTGGAAGCCAGTGATTTTAAGGAAGAATGGTCCTCAGATCTTCAATCTATTTTTTGTTGATGACTTGCTGTTGTTTGGTGAGGCGTCTTTAAAGCAAGCAAGGATCATGAAAAAAATTCTTAACTATTTCTGTGAAAGCTCGGGTCATAGCATTAGTGCTGAAAAAACTAAAGTGTTCATGTCTAAAAATGTAAATCACAACCATGCAGCTGAACTGAGTAAGGAGTTGGGGTTTGGCCTAACAAGTGACCTAGGTAAATATCTAGGTATCAACCTCCATCACAAGAGAGCTACAAAAGGTAGCTTCAGTCACATCATGGAGAGAGTGAACCAGAAGTTAGGGTCTTGGAAGAAAAGAACTCTATCTATGGCTGGAAGAAATATGCTGGCCCAATCAGTGATATCTGCTCTTCCGATGTATGCCATGCAAACAAACCTTCTAACTCTAGGAACTTGTGATGAGATTGAAAAGACTACTAGAAGGTTTTTGTGGAATTCAGGGAATAAGGGAAATAGCCCCCATCATGTGGCTTGGAAAAGAGTTTGCAATCCGAAAGAAGATGGTGGTTTGGGTCTTAAATCAATGAGAGAAGTCAATAAAGCTTTTCTCATGAAGATTGGCTTTGGAATCCTCTCAAAGCATGATGCTCTCTGAGTCCAAGTCCTCAAAAATAAGTACAAGATGGGAAATAATTTAGTCCCAGAATCAAAGCCTCTTACAACAGCTCCAATCTTTGGAAAGGAGTTGTGAAAATCTGGCCATAGGCAAAGGCTCAATCTACAATTATTGTGGGTAATGGTGAAAAAACATATTTCTGGTTAGACCCTTGGATCCCGAATGTAGAGAGTCTCCAAGGGCTATTATCTGAGGAATTCCAGAGATCCTTCTCCACGAAAAAGTATCAAATTATGTTAAAGATGATGGTACTTGGGACTGGCAGAAAATGAGGGAGTGGATCAACCCTGAAGTAGGTGAGCTGATTGATAGCATCATGCCAGTAAATCAAGACAATGGGGAAGATCGAGTTTGCTGGGCTGACACGAATGATGGATGTTTCACTGTTAAATCAGCTTACAACAGGTTGAGGAAACCCCAAATTGCTCAGCCTAATTTCAACTGGAAAATAATTTGGAAGTGGGATGGTCCTAGCAGAGCCCAAACCTTCCTTTGGCTATTGATGGGGGACGATCTGATGACAAATCAAAGGAGATTCAAAAGACATTTTACAACTTCCAACCTTTGCCCTCGGTATCATGATCATCCAGAGAGCTCCTTACACGCGATCAGAGACTGCATTTGGTCCAAAAACATTTGGAAAGCCTTGGTTACTCCGATTATGTAGCTGTCGTTCTGTACTAAGTCGTTAAGGGCCTGGATTGAAGATAACATAAAGAAGGTTAATATTGGTTCTAGAATCAAAAACTGGGATATCCTTTTTGGTATCTGCTGCTGTTTGCTTTGGAGAAAAAGGAACGAGTATGTTTTCAATGGGAGCCAGCCCGATATCCAAAGAAGCATTCGTAACATCCTGGGATATCTTGAAAGGTACTTATCAGCTAGAAATACCATGAAAGCAGGGAGGCTAATTCAGCAACCTTGCCAATTGCAAATGATAAAATGGAATCCTCATCCTCCTGGGTGGCTGAAACTGAATGTAGATGGGGCAAGCTCCTTGGGAGGGTGAAATTCTGGATGTGGGCTGATTAGAGATAGCAAAGGAGATTGGGTCTTGGGCTTTTCAAAGAATCTTGGATAGGGCCACTCATTTAGAGCTGAATTATGAAGCATGTTTACAGGGTTGAAATTAGCTTGGGATAGAGGCTATAGAAGCATCATTTTGGAAGGAGACTCCTCTCAGGTGATGGAATTCATAGAACAAGATAGTAGAAATGACCATCCGTTGAATCCCATTGGAAATAAAGTGAGAGAGCTTATGGAACGTAATTGGAACCTGCAACTGAAGCACACCCTCAGGTAAGGGAATATGGTGGCCGACTGGATGGCACACCAAGGCCTATCAATTAAGAGTGATGTCCTTGTTAGCAGTGGCGGACCCAGGATTTTTTTTTTATGTCTGCACAATTTTTTTATTTTTTATTTTAAAGATCATAATCATGATTCAATTTTGCTTCAACTTCAAAAGTAAAGCTTTGGTGAATCAACCAAAGTTTTAAGGAAATAATAGATAATGATAATTTTTAAAAAAATAAACATCACAAAAAGATATTTGTCAAATATAGTATAATTATAACAGTTAATCGATCAAAAACCAACCTTTGTCGATGTCTATTTGATCCAAAGTTGGCCACTTTTATTTCACAAAAAAACGTGAAAAATCCCGTGAGATTCTCCTCCACTTGATGAAGATTGAATTTCAGGAACGTTGATGTTTATTAAAATTTGGAGCTAATAAGGTTTATAAAAGAGAGAGAGAGAGAGAGAGAGAGAGAAAGCAATGGGCTAGGGTTTAAGCTCTAAGCTTTTAATTATAGGGGTTGGTTGGGTTGGACATATTTTTACCTTTTTCCTAATCTTCCTATTTCTTTTTTTCCTTTTTTTTTTTACTTGACTTGAAGCACCCATCTAATGTGAAAAAACAAATTTTCCCAACTTTGTTTCTGCAAGTGCAGACACTTGCACTAAGGTGCGTCCGCCATTGCTTGTTAGCCATTTTCCTCCTGTTAAATGTCATGATCTGTTAGTGAAGGTTAGGATGGGTTTTGAGAGACCCAGAGTAGCTAGGTAGTTTTTTCTTTTATCCTGTACTTTTCCAAAAAGAAGAAGAAGGATGCTACATTTCCTTAGATAGTTTAGAAGATTTATAGGTAAGAAGTCAACAGTCTTATCCTCTTAACATTTTCGAAAAAGTTAATAGGGTTAGGGGTGTTCGCGGTCTGGATTAGATCAGTTTTAGAAGCAAAAATCATCTGATCCAATTCCTTCGATTTGATCATATAATCATCCATTCGGATTTTTTTTTCAAATCCGATCTGATCTAATCCAATTTTTTTCGGTTTGGATTGGATCGGTTTTCGATTTTTTGAAAATCCTAAAATTTATTTCATGATTGTTGTGCAAATAACATCTTTTGTATATATTGTCTTTGTAAATTTTTTTTTGAAATACAAAAGCATTAGTAAATTATAATATAGTTTTTTTTTTTGCAATGAGATATGAAGCTCTACAAAGATAAAATTTTGTTGATGAGATGTGACTAGATTTTTTCTTGGGTGTAGTTGATGGGTTAATGGGTCTTGATTTAGAATTTTTAGACTATGATTAGGGAAATGCCCAAGTAGGTAGAGAAAAATTAATATATTGGATCGGTTTGGATTGGATCGGTTTTCATCAACCCCATCCAAAAATCGATCCAATCCAATTAAAATTTGCGATTTTTAATCGGTTTTCGATTTTTCGGTTTTCGATTTATTCGGTTATCAGTTTTTCGGTTCGGTCACCGCGGTTTGAATCGCTTTGGATCGATTGATGAACACCCCTAAATAGGGTTACGGAAAAAAGGAAAAAATGTTTATCTATTTTAAAGAAGGAAAAAAATATTTGTAATTTGGAATGATATAAAGTTATGTCATTTTAAGAGAGAGATAGATACAAAATAATATTTTTATTTAAAATTTAAATTAAAAAATTCACTCACTTTCTCTCTCATGATTTTCATTCCTTGTGTCTATCTCTCTTATAAAATAACATATCTTATGTCTTTTAAAAAGACAAACATCAAACCTTTTAAAGAATGATTAATTTAGTTAAAATTAGTATTTTTTACTTAAAATTTGAATTAAAAAATCTAATTTTCTTGCCATATTTTTTTAGGGAAGGATATTGTGACAACCAAGTTGTGTTACTACCAAGTGACTACCAATCAATCTCACCGTTAGATCGATTATGTTGATCCAACGGTTATATTTATTTTCATCTTTGTATGGTCATGATTTCCCAAATTTAATACTTTATATTTATTTTTACCTTTGTATGGTTATGATTTCCCATATTTAATATTTTCACTTTAAATATGGGGAATCATGACCATACAAAGATGGAAATAAATATAACCGTTGGATCAATATAATCGATCTAACGGTGAGATTGATTGGTAGTCACTTGGTAGTAACACAACTCGGTTGTCACAATATCCTTCCCCATTTTTTATTATGTATTTTTATCTAGTTTAAAATGATATAAGTTTATATTTTTTTAAAAACAAACACTAATCCGATGAAAATATCTAAAAGAACCGAATCGAATCCCTTACTTTGTCTGATCAAGACTGAAAATTAAAAGAAATGAATCGTTTCATTTTCATATGAACCGTTTCATGTTTCTTAATATTAATATTTTTCACTATAATTATTCAAAACTGATTTAAATCAAAATTGATTCTAAACAAGATCCGAAACAAAACCGTTGAAAAAAATAAAATCAATTCACTTCACCGAACCAAATCATTGAATCAATTCGAGTCAAAGGTGTGTAAAAGAACTTACTTGTATTGTGAATTAAACTGGATCTAAAAAAATTATTTTTAAAAAATTAGTTTATAAAAGAACTGGTTTTTGGAAAAATAGTTAATGAACTGATGAATTAAACTGGCTTTTGTAAACTGAACTAGTTTCTTTTTTTTTTTTGTAGAATAAAAAATCGAACTAGTTTTTTTTTTCGTATCTTCTTTTCATTTATTTTCTCTCTCTTTATTTCTCTTCTTTTATTTATTTATATATTATCTCTTTATTTATTTTTCATTTTTTCTCTTATGTATTTTTTTTAGGGAAAAATGCACCAATGCCTTTGTGATTTGCTTTAGAATCACCTATATTCCTGTGATTTTTTGTTTATCTCATATGCCCGTGTAGTTTGTAAAAAGTAAAAAATCACAAGGGCATATGTGATAAAAAAATATTCCGTTTTGTAAATCACAGAGGCATATGTGATAAAAAAACCACAAAGGCATAGATGATTCTGGAGTAAACTACAGGGGCATGGGTGAACTTTTTTCTTTTTTATGGTTTTAATGTTTCTACAGTAAATGTATATAAATTATCTACATTCTCTCCCAAATGACATCGTTTTGGATTGAAAAATTAAAAATTTATAATGAAAAAGACTATTATAACTCTGAAATAAATTATAATTACAAAAATATCTTGATTTCTGCCTCAAAATGATATCGTTTTGTGCTCAATGTAGATAAGTTATCTACATTAACGATAGAAAAAACGAATCATTTTTTTATTTATCTTTATTTTTACTTTTTTTAATTTCTTGTATCATTCATACTTTTTTTTCCCTCAATCTTTTGTATTTTTTATTTGTGCTCAAAATTGGTTCTAAAAAATCAATTTTTTAGAACTAATTATGAACTGTTCAAAAGTCAAAACCATTGGATTTAAAAAGTAAACCACTTTAGTTCAGTTTTTTTTTTTTTTTTTGGATAACATTTTAGTTCAGTTCTAGTTCTGAGTCATATTATACCCACCAAAATGGATTGTTTCATGTTTAAACAAAATATGATATGGTCATGTGGAATAAGCATAATCATATAAAAGTAAACCAATAGTTATAATTTAATAACTATCAATTTTAATATTTTCTTTCTTTCTTTTTTTATCATCATTGATCCACCTTTATATAATTATGATTATCCACATGACCAGATGATATTTTTTTCAATATGAGATTGAAAGGATCCACTCACCTTAGCCACCCGTAAAATTTGTGGAGTTTAAGTTGCTTTGCCCGATACATTATTTGTTATAAGGGTTATATCTCCCTTATGTTCTATAAGAGAAATAAATTTTCAGTATACACAAAAGAGTTGTGGATTCCATCTTTATTTTTTTTCTCTCCTCTTATATATGGATCTCACTTATAATTTTATTTCTACTATATAAGATAACTATTTTCCTACATAAGAAAATTATTTTTCTTGTTATAATGCAGTCCTTCAAATTTTTTTCTTATCAGATAGCCATATCTTAAATTGTTTGTATGATGTATTTACTTTGAGAAATGGATATATCATGTTATAGGAAATTGGTTATGTCATGCTATAAACACAATCAATGTGGATCCCATCACTTTTTTTTTTCTTTTTAAAAGTGGTGAGTCCACATTGATTGTGTCTATAACATGACACAACTAATTTCCTACCACATGATACATCTATTTGTGATTTACTTTATGAGAAGTAGCTTTAACTAAGAAAGACTTAAGCTGGAGGCGAGTATAATACCACAAATGAATATTATATAAAAAGGAAAGGCTTGAAATTTGACGTGATTTGGTTTAAATCTAATTTTCATGGTAAGTAACTTTTGTTGGCACACTTCAGTTGGGGATGCTGGATTATGATGTATGAAATAAAGTGAAGATACAAAATCATTAAAGACCCCTAAGTGGCTAAAGTTTTTTGGCTTTGTATAAGCCATTTGACGCTATCACCGTTGACTCGCTCTTCAATTTTCATTATGCCGTCAGTCAATTTTATATAACTATATGTAAGTAAACCAATAGAGAACGCAAAGAAAAAATTGAAAAGAAAAAGAAACAAAACTTGAGAAATAAAAGGAGAACAAAATACAGATCCTATTTAGAGGTCTCACACCTAATATTACTGTTGGGATGTGAATACCAATGTCTAACTGAAAAGCTAGTAATTGTATCTATGAGTCTAATGGAAGAAATAACTAGCAATGGAAAATCTAGTAATTCAAGCTAAAATCTGATGGAAATACTATAACAGAGGTGTGTGTATTTCTGGGAATGGTGAGTGCTCTAGGCATAAGAGTGCTCTAGTATGCAATGTGTGTGATCTATCCTCCCTAGGATTATTGTTCAGGTATATATACAGCTCCTTGGAGTAGTTACTGTGGTAGCGAGAGGCCCTAAAATAGTTACCCCGTAGGTGGTGATTGTGGGTGCTAGATTGGGGGGCAGGATCGTGGGTGTAGACCTACGTCCTGGGTAGATGGTCTCGTACCTCAGTCGACTGGTCTCCCCAAGTGGGAAGCCCTAGTCGGCATTGAGCCTTTTGTATGACATCTGTTGTCATCTCTGGAACATAAGCCCTCCCCTTACGCTACTTCGAGGTTATGCATGAATACTTACCTGGCTTCGTAGAAATATATCCGGAGCTCATCAATCCACCTATCAATTAATTTTGCTATCTTAGCAGCATCATGCGGGCCACATGGCTCACTCTTGTTGGCGGGACAGAGGCGCGAAGTGAAATCATTTCGAAATTTTTTCACTTCTCTTCATTTTGTTCCTTCCCCTTTTTTATCTCTCTTATTTCTCTGGTGTCCCTCTGTTTTCTTTGTTATCGTTCTTTAATGTTTCTCCTTCTCCATTCTTTTTTGACCCACCTTTCTCTTCAGCTAACATTCATAAGGCTCCAGCATCTTTAGGGACCCTTCCTTCAGATGTTTAGTCGAAAAATCGTTCTTCCCTTTTCTCTACAAGCACTTTCCTCTGCACTCTCTTTCTTTATTTTATATAATTTGTCCTTTGTTTTTTCTGTATTAGATAGATAATGGATAACCAAAATAGGGAGAGAAAAAAAGGATTATGGGTGAGATTGACTTCATTCACCTAATGAAATTTTTATGTTGGGTAAATGATGAGGTGCATGGTCAAAGAGGTTTTTAGAGAGATTTTTGTTTGGATATGTCTGGTAGAGCCCCCATTTTACCTATCCCAGGCTAAGGGTGTATCAGGATTCTTCTACGCCCTATGTTAGTGGAACGTCTTACTTCCTTAGAATCATTAGGGCCAGTTATGGAAAATTCCGAGTTAGAATCTAAGCTTGTCTTTTCTTCCAGGCTTATAATGAGAAATCGGCCATATAGGCAACTTCCAGCTTCCCACTTCGCTTTTTCTGGCTAACCTTTGTTGGCCTTGAGTCGGTGGCCAGGAGGCTCTGGGACTTCGTTCCTTTTATAAAGACGACCCAAATTTTCTTCAAGTGGCAATCAACAATCTACACCTCAGCAAGAATGATAGAGACAATACTTTCCAGGTTGAAGCCCCTGGCTCAAACGAAAGGGTTTGTTCACCCTGTAGGGAAGGTGCTGCAGCATCTTTTTTGGTATACAAGTGTATCTTCTCCTACTTGGGAATACGACTTCCATTTATCGACTTCCAAATAGAGGTTCTACGCCACCTAGATGTAGTGTCTTCCCAACTCCATCCTAACAGGTGGTGCTTCCTTCATGATTTTGAATTGATTTGCAAGGATCGTGAACTCGCATACTCTTTCCTAGTTTTCTTTTGTCTTTTCACTGTGATCCGGAATTCTACGGACAAAGGTACCTCTCGACACGACTGGGTATCCTTAAAGGCACGTTCGGGCATGAGGTGGTGTACCGCCTTCGAA
Organism: Gastrolobium bilobum; assembly: GCF_033153095.1. Lineage (NCBI taxonomy): Eukaryota > Viridiplantae > Streptophyta > Magnoliopsida > Fabales > Fabaceae > Gastrolobium > Gastrolobium bilobum. Next base: position 84,857 of record NW_026895271.1, on the reverse strand, counting down.
GATAACTGGAAAAGCTTCAACCTTAATTATTTCAAGATTTCTACTCCCTTGGCTATTGCTTCTTTTCCTTCTTCTTCCTCTTCAATGCCTATAGCCCCTAGCCTTTTCTTTTTGGCCGAGCTTGGATCTCCTCGGTTCCCTCTTTCATAGAATCGAGCTCACTATACCCCTTATGCTCAAGCTTATTTATGCAACCATAAGAATCTGGAGTTTAGTGAGCTTTGTACTTACAACTGGTTCGTCAAAAAGGCCAAAAAACTAAGTGAGGAAGGCTTTGCCATCACATCCCACAGGGTCCTTGAGACGGGTTCGAATTTAGGGGCAGTTCATAAGGCTTTTAGTAATTACTTTGCTTTGTGACCACCTATATTATTTTTCTTTCTTTTTACTAATGATTTATCTCACTTTCCTTATAGAAGAATCTATTGACAAGGCTTTCTTTGCTCGGAGGGCCGCGAAGAAGTCAACGGCCATCACTATTTCCTCGCCAAATGTCGTCTCTCTTGCTACCCACCAAAGTTCTGGCGGACCATCAACAATTTCTGCCACTTTGGGTATGGGCTCCATCCCCTCAAAACCTATATCTCTCAACTTGGAGTCCCAAGGTGAATAGGCCAAGCTTCGTTATCGAAAGCGTGTTCTAGCGGAGACTTCAAAAGAGCAAGCTAATTTTATTTGGCAACCTACTCCTAAAGTTGGGGCTTTCGTTCCTCCTACTCCCTTTTCCTCGAAGTCTTTTGATAGCTTGAAGTTATTCTTCACCCTGAGTCTTCGTGAGAATATGATAGGATGTCTGAGGATGAGATCACTAACAAGTACAAATATTTTAGGGACTCTTCTATCCACCACCCTTCTTATTATGAAATGGCTCTGCTGCATATGCTTGATTGCAAGGAAATGCTGGCGGATCTAGAGGAGATGCGAGAGTTCAAGGAGAAGTTTGGTTCTAAAAAGGAATATCTGCTGAAAAAGGTGGATGAGGCTCTTCAAGAAAAAGATGCAGCCAAACTAGTTGTGCGAGAGTTGAAGTTCCAACTTTCTTAGGCCTAACAAGAGAAGATTGCTTCTGAGTTTTAGAAGAAGACGATAGAGGATAATTTCTATGAGTTGTAGAAAGAATGTGACTAATCTGATCTCCGGTTGCCACTCGCCACCACAATAACTACTCCTAGGGGCTGCATATATACCTGAACAATATTCCTAGGGAGGACAGATCATACACATTGCATACTAGAGCACTCTTATGCCCTACAACACTCACCATCCCCTGAAATACACATACATACCCCTTTCAGTATTTCCATCAAACTTTGGCTCGAAGTACTAGACTTTCTATTACTAGTTATCTCTTTTATTAGAGTCGTAGATAGAATTACTAGCTCTTTAGCTAGACATTGGTATTCACCTCTGAAGAGAATCTAATGCTACATCACCAATATTCTCAATAAACCTATATGTTGCACTCAAATTCTCTTGCAATGAATTGATATCCTATTATAGGAAGGATCTCTCTCTTGTAGTTTGCTTGTTTACTTATACTTCAACCTATTTTCTATGCAATTGGCTTGTATCATGTATATATATACATATTACTTACTTTGTCTATATATTGACTTGATCAACTATTGTTCTGTATTACTTGGTTTTACCTAATGATTAAATGTGATTTTAGTTGCAATCTAAACTTAGATTATTCTTCTATATTAAAGACATACAGTCTAGTTCAAATTAAGTATTCAACAACTTTCACCAAATTGAAAAATGACAAGATAACGATCTTGGACCCCTTTGGAGAAGGTTGACCTATTCTTAATATGTCAATCAAAACTATTGAGATTTATTTAAAGGAGAACCAACTTCTGACTTTATTATACATCATGTTATGAGTAATTAAATGATTGCTTCAACCTTTCAGCATCAGTTGCTGAGAATTTTCATAAATCAATTGAAACCTTAAAGAATATAATTTATCCTAATTTATAAGATTGAAACATTAAAAATTGTTTGAGCCTACTCACCATAAGCTAAGCTTAAGTAGTGAAAGCTCTAAATACTTTAATTGTTTTCCCCTTGTGCTAATAAAATTTAAATTACTACCGCCTGATATGAATGATGTTACCTAACAAGGGTAGGATATTGTTGTGAAAAAATAGATCCTCTCATGTAAAAAAATGATCATGTGATCATGTTATTTGATCATCACCACTCATTTAAAAATCATATATTTTTCTCTTTCTTATGTCATCATAAATGAATTGTTGTGATCAAATAACATGACCACTTTTCCACATGAGAGGATCCAAATCCACCTGGGCAGGCCCGCTAGCTTAGAGCCTAACGGGCTAAACCCACATAGGGTACTTAAAGGCCCTTTCGACCGAGCAAGGCATATCCGGAGTGGGTCGTAACTCGTGTACCCGAATCATGGCATCATACCCATGATCCTCCCCCACCCTTTAGTACCCACGATCACTCCCTAGACAGTACACATACTTCATCTGCCATCCAGCTTCTTCACCATTACCACCTTAGACAACCACGTGGTGTATTCGGTCTCCCTTATAAGCCGACATCTAACAATTATTTCACCTTTTCATTGATTTCCTTCCTTTTTTCCGGGTAAAACTTCTTCTTTTATGAGCAGTGAGTCATATCCAGGCTTGATTGATAACCTGTGACAAGTAAAAGAAAGAGCAACTCCTGGTATATCTTATGGCTTCTAGGTAAATAGGTTAGCATTCCTCTTTAAAAGGTCTTTTAGTTATTTGACCGTAATCTCTTTCAGGTCAGAGCCTATCTTCATTGTTTGTTCTGGGCTTGAACCCAGCTGGAAGTAAAGTGCCTCCCTTTGGCTCTGGTCTGTCTTCCCAGTCTCCAACTCTGGGATCTAGCTCCACTAACCTGATATGTGGTTCCTTCTCTTTCTTTTTCTCCGAGTATCCAGGTACTCCAATAACCTGCTCCTGCTTCTCTTCTCTATCTTTCTACTTATAGCTTCTTTCTCTTGCTTTATCATCTCCTTTTTTCTTGCCTTTTTCCGCCTTTTTTTAGCGGGCTCACTATCATGTGGTATTCTTGAACTCATGTTCTAACAGCTACGTGCTACAAGTTGATTTGCTCTGATGGTTGTCATTTTTCCGTCTTTTGCCATAAATTTCATGGATAGCTATTTAACAGATAAGAAAATCTTGAATTTCTTTATAAAGGGTCTTTCAAGGATAACATTGTATACGGATGGAATGTCCACCACAGCAAAGGCCAAAGTCACCGTCTTGTGTGTAGGTGTTTTGCCTAATGTCATCCTCAAAATGATGTACCACATTAGATTAATTTTATCTCTGGTAAATGGTAACAACTTTGCGCCACACGGCTCCAACTGTCTGAACGCATCCCAAAAATAATATCAACCGAGCTCCTTGGGTCGACTAGCATTTTGTCTACCCGATAGTTTGCAAAAAGCTTAGAGATGACTATTGGAACATCATTATTGGGGTATATTACCTCGTCATCGAAATCATCGAAGACAACTTGTTTTCCTATCTTCTTTGAGTCGAGGTCTCTCGATGATTGCCAAACAAGTCTTCAAATATTTTTTCTGAGCATTGCTCGAATCTCCGCCTCCTACCCGTCCTCTGATAATGGTACACACTCGTCCGACTTCCACATTGTTAGATGGTGACAAAGTGGGCTCCTTATTCGCTTCTTTCTGCCCATCCCTTGGCAGACTCCTACTTCTGTTTTCTCTTTTTCCCTCTTTTCCTTTCTCTACAATTATCTTGACCTCTTCTTTTGACATATTTTTGCAGTTTTCCCTGTATAATCAGTTGCTTAATTGCATCACACAGGTTGTAGCATTCATTGGTCATGTGTCCATAGCACCTATGAAATTCACACCACTTGGTCATGTCCATATGTGCGTGAACCGACCTGATATGAGGTGGTCTCTGCATGTTGCGTATCTCCGTGTTCATCACTTCTTTCAATATTTGTGTCCGGAAGGTGTTTAGAGGAGTATAGTCCCCCCTAAACCGCTCCTTGAACCTTTCTCCCCTTAGGCGAGGTGGTCTTGCTTCAGCTTGGCTCCCGGTAATTGGTTTGTCTATTCTACGACCATGAGTTATTTCTCGGAAGTCACGCTCTATCTCCCTTTAGGAAGCCTGAAACTCCTCCAAGTCGATGTACTTCCTGATTCTATTTAAGAGTTCTTCTTCAGTAGTCGGTTTTTTCTTCGCCATGGAATTGGAAAGGCCACCTGACTGTAGCCTGATTATAAACAACAATAAGTACGTTTAGGTCTCAAGACCTCGAACTTGTCTGGCTTCTACCTAGAAGCGTTCTTAGTATTCCCTCAAGCTTTCCCTGGGTCTTTGACGAACTCCTCATAGAGCATGAGTGGTCTTCCGCTGTGAATATAGTTTGCAAATTGCAAATTGAAGCCCTGTGCTAAATCCACCTAATTGTCAATAGAATTGTCTGGGAGGGTTGTGAACCACTCCAAAGCTTGCTTTATAAGGAAAACAGGGAAGGTCCTGCACAGTAATGAATCTGTTTCCCCACATAGCGACATTGCTGCACGATAAACAATGATGAATTCTCTGGGGTCAGAGCTTCCATCAAACATCTTCAGATCATTTGGTTGCCGGAACCAGGCCGAGATTGGTTTCTCCCTCAGCTTCCAAGTGAGGGGGGTTCCCAACGGTCCTTGTATGTTGGGTTCAGATATGAGGTGGGTATTGAACATACGGGTAAGGAACTCGGGGAGACGCAATCATCCGCTGGTTCAGGGTTATGGTCCTCCAAGGATCCCGCCGAGTTGCTTTGAGTCGTGACAGATTCCATAGAACCTGTAATGCTTCTCTAGGCCCTGGTAACCTCCTTGGAATCCCTGATTCGGCCATCAGCCCTGATGAAACTATCTTTTTCCTCGGAATGGGTTGGGTGGCCCAACCCTGTGGTGTGCTCCCTAGAAATATTGACTTTCCAAGTTATAGGTATAATGATACCCATGTTCATGAGGTTCGTCCCTTCTTCCTCATATCTAGTCTGCGATGGCCCACGACTATATTCTACATGATCTTTTTGGTGATGTTCCAGTCTTCGACCCTTTTGTGAGCATCATGGCCTCCTTGATCCCAGGTAATTTGTTTTTCAGGCGGGCTCCTGGACTCCCGAGAATATTGTCGATGACTTCCTGGGTTATCTTCATTGTGATTTCCTTCCTGCCTCCGGGGTGGAGACAAGGGAATATAGTTCGGTGCAGGAGACCTTGAGTCTCGAGCTGGAGCGCTTCTCTGGGGTGTATGATGTGACCTCTCTACAGAACGAGGCCTCCTCCTTCTTCCATCCCTCATACGTTCCCCAAAAAAAGCTTGTTGTTCTTCTACCAATTGAAGCAATGCATGTCTGATGGTGTTAAGAGAACGACTCCTAGCGTTAGACTAGAAAGAGTTTTCTTCTTCTGCATGGAATCGTCCGTTCTATGGAAGGTCGTGGTGATTGCAATGACTTGCCATGATCGGAGATGGGATTAGAACTTTACAATTCCCGCAGATGGTGCCAGATATTTAGAATGAACACCAATAACTAGAGTAATGTGCTAGTGTTTATGTAGGGTGTAGAATCCAAGGTTTATATGATAATGGTCTAGTAGTAACGTAATTAGGCTGAGGTATGAGAGTATGGCAAAGCTTAGTACATGAGGTAGAATACGATGTGGATGATGAAGTGTCCTCCTTTAGCTACTGTGAATATATTTATATGAGCCTTGGGAGGCAGTTATCAGGGTGATTGTGGGCTTAGTGTAGTTCGATTAGGGAGTGATCGTGAGTTCTAAAGAGTAGGGGAGGATCATGGGTATGATCCCACAATCTTGGTTCACGAGTTACGGCCCACTTTGGATATGCCTTACTCGAACGGAGGGGCCTTTAAGTACCCCAAGTGGGTTTAGCCCGTTGGGCTTCGGGTTTACACCCGAAATACTTACCATTACTTGAATGAAGAAATAAATAAAAACAAAAATATAAGAAGAATGAACTGACACAAGTATGCTGCCCAACAGAGTTCCAATTTAATCTGTACGAGTTACAGTAGATAAACTAAAAGGGTTTTAAGTATGTCGTGTTGCAGGAAAGTGGGTATATTATGCCTTAGAAACACTAAGTGTGTGGCCCATCGATTTTTCTAAAAAGGATAAAGAAAAAAAGAAAGCACACAAATCGATTGGTCAGAATAACAACTTTTTTTTTTTGGGTTTTATGTTTATCATTTAACATAATATAACTTCACTTTCCTACACACAAATTAAAGAGGTGAGGTCCACATGTTTTTCTTTCTCTTTCATCATTTCACTTTCTCTTTCCCTTTTGATGTGAGAGTTGGAAACAACACTTACATTATGTTACATAACACTAATAAAACCCTTTTTTTTTCCTATGACACTCACATTTCCCCTAAAGTAATCCTAAATGTAGGCGCAAAAAGAAAACCATTATACTTTTGAGGGTTGTGTTATATCGGCAGCCTTTATGTACAAGTACTATTATTCCATTGAATTTCATTTGTAGTACCTTATATATCTGTTAATTTTGCTGATCTACTGTTTACATATATACGTATCAAGTGATCTCTGACAGTTGTTGCAGCTTCTGATATTTCGTTCTCAACATTTATTCATTTAAGTTGAATGAGACTGCACTTCAGGCTTCTTTCTTTAAGCTGCCAACACAGAGTGAAAAGAAATTAACCATAAACAAAACATTTCATGTCTAGAAATAAATGAGCAAAAGCATTCTGATATTTCAAAAATTGACCACAAAGCTTTGTTTTGATTGACAAAAATGGAAGTTTAACTATTCACGAGGCACTGAAACAAGTAATATTTAGTTACCTCAAGGACACAAATGCTCCTGAAAAGATCATTGAATTCCTCCAAGAGCAACTTCTCTTGTGCAACAACTTTTGCTAATTCTGATAGTAACTCGGCAGTCTTGTCAGCCTAATTATAAAGGAATTTCAACTTCGATTTCAGTTTCAAGTACTCACCAGATAATAACAAGACAAGTGTAGTGTTACCAAACATACCGAAGGTGAAAAGCTAGATAACACTAACTTAATGGAAGATGTGATATCAAATGCGTGCCGCTGAGCAATGGAGGCTAATTGTATGTCCACCTATAAGCATAAGAATTCTGTAAATGCAATTTTCTTAACATTGATTTGTTGCCCAATTGTCTTCTATTGAACTTACCTTTGCACCTTCCAAAAGGGGAACTTTGCATACAACAGAATACAAACACTCCTTCATTGAGGTAATTGCAGCTAGGTGTTGCCTTTCCATAATTCCCCATGTTTCCAATAGCTTCATCTACCAAAACCCGCATAGGGAGATGAAGAATTACATCTCTATAATAAAAATGCATTTGCGAATAATTCAAATCTTAATCAAATGAGATCCACAATTAAACTTACTTGAGAATGCAACACAAAATTTAGCTTCATCTCAAGCTTTTCTCTCTCAAGCTGTATCTTCTTTTTCAACACCGAATGTTGCAACTTTGTGAGACCATCCAAAGCATATATCAAATTGCTCTAAACACATTACACAATTCACAAAAAAAAAAAAAAAAAAAAAAAACATTAATCCATGGACTCAATTGAGTGGAAGCAAACTACACAAAAGGGTGAGCCATACCTCTGCTTGAAGAGATATATTGTGATTCACAGCATGCGCTCTAGCATTTGCAAATCGCCATTGGATGAACTGGTTATGAAGCAGACGCAGCTTATGAAAAGCTTCAGTGTTAGCAAACCCCATGGAAGAGGAACTCGTTGGAGATTTCTTAGTCCTGAAGAGATCAAAGCCCATGTTCAGAATCTTCTCCACGCTCTTGTGTGGAGGCCTCAAGCTCGAAAAGGACAAGGGTTTCTCTTTCCTTTCCATAGACATGGATAGTGAACTTGATCTCCCAGGTGACAAACTCCACTGAGACTTTGAACTCAAATACCCAGTAAGCGAACTAGTCTTCTTGATCCGTGAATCATCCAAAGACAAAGGGTTCGAAAAATTCAAATCCGAAGTTCCCCTTCGAGCACTTGTTGCTATGTACTTGGATGAAACCTCCCTCCCCGATTTTTTCGAGCTTCGTGTTCTTGGAAGAGAATTGAGACTCGCATAGTCCAATTCTGAATCAACTGAATTCGTAGAACAATCTAGATTTCTACGAGAAGACAAAGACGAAGAAGAAGCTTTTCCCGGAAAACTGAACCTCGTGGACCTACCAATAACGGGTCGATCGTTTTCTTTGGAGATTTTATTGTTCTCGAAACTGTTGACCTCCCTGCAACTCCTCTGTTTTCTGAGAGGAGAAAAAACAGAGCTTGTTGTTGATGTTGCCGTTGTTGTTGTCTTCGTTGGTTTCTGATTCTGACCATCAAGTTTATCTTCCCTGTCTCTCAGCCTATCGTTGCCGATTTGATCAGCGAGAGTGCCGGAATGTTGACCGCGCCGTGACCCGGGTTTGCGGCTAACCGGTGAAAGGCATGAAGAACCGGGTTCTGGTGGACCGGTTGAGTTTGAGCTTGGAGAAGGAGACATGAACCGGGAACTCACTTGACGGCTTCTGGGTTTCGTAGAATGATTAGAAACCGTAGAGACATAGTCATTAGAGTCGTTCTTCATGGGATGGGTTATAGAACAGAACAGAACATAACAGAGGTAGCAGAGAACAAAGGATGTTTAGTTTTATAGATGTAATGTAATGTAACGTAACAGTAAGTGCATGAGCATGGCGCGGCAAAATATTAATGCAGATATATGCGCCAGCACATCAGGGGTTCGTTTGTTTTCCTTTTTGAGTTCAAATTATTCAAGTGCATCTTTTTGGTTGGTTCATCTGGGTTATTATATATTCAGGGGAGATTCTTAGATGTTACTATCTGTTATATAAAGTTATCATTTTTATCTTTAACCATAATTATTATATGTTAATAAAAAATTAGTTTTAAAAAATTTTAAAAGAATGAAAAAGTATATTATTTTACGATTATAATATGTTATAAGGATCTAATCAAACTCGTGAACTCGATTTTGATATAAGTAGACCAAAAATTATAACTATTAGTCAAGATACAACTCTTTTTACTTATTCTTATCGGTCCTTTTGACCTGCAGTGGATATTATCAAGACATGAGATTTGCCTCACCAACATCAATTTTAAAGGTTAAGTCAATTGTCATTAATGATGTACACTGCTCATAGGTAATATCGATCAACACAACTGTTGTAGTATTAGTAAGGTTTCAAGTGATAATAAAAGAGTATATTTAAAATTTCTAGTGTGAATTAGAAGGCAAATATGGAAAGTGATGTTTTGTTTGTGTAACGATGTGGTGAAGGTGTTAAAGCAAGGAGCCAAGTAGTAGGTAACAACAATGAAAGTGGAAGTGATTTGGTGAGAATTCCGCCCTTTGTGTAACGCCTGCAGTTTGAGGAGCCAACGGATACAATTTGGCGAGAACATTAGTCTTAAAATAAATAAATGCTTTAATGATGTGAACATTTAATTAGTGTCTGTTTTTACTTTTTACTTATTTTACCTTCCGAAAAGTTAAAACTAACTAACTAACTAAAATAACGTGTTATGATAAAATTATCGAATTATTTAGTTTACAAATACCGTAATAATAGGGATACGAAATTTTCAATCTTATAAAGTAATCAATGCAATCGATTGATTCTTCAGACCGTTTTGATTTCAACAAGAATGATATCAACACAGACCTTAACCGTTTGTACTGTCCAAGGGAATACTATTAAATTGAAACTTCAAATGAGGTACTGATATTTAATACTACATATCTAGATATCAATGTTACTAAACTCAAATTGATGAATGACTCGGTCGAAGTATCGAATTAATGATGATTTTGAACAGTTTAAATTGAATTTATATAAAGATATATAAATATAAGTAAAATGACAAAAAAAAGTAATTTGGCTTATTAATTAATATGTCACTCTCTTTTTTTTAGGTGCCAAATTTAAATCTCAAAAATGCAATTTTAGTGGAATATTTTGTTATTTTTTCAAAAACTGATTCAACCAAAAAATCAATAGCTAGATTAGTATTGGTTGAACTCAATTTTTGACCAGTTCACCGATTCTTGATTCAGTTACATACATAACTAATTAATTAACTGAATCAAATTAGTTAGGGATCTGGTTTCGAGGTCAACTGATCCGACCAGCTGGAACAGGCCGGTTTTAATAACACGGCTACAAATAGTAAAGTGGATAAGATGGGTTAAAAATTTCATCCTGTTTCGTCCCGTAATAAAAAAGTAGATTTTTTTCAAAAATTATACTCCCCATAAATATAAAAAATATTAAATGAAGAGCAAAGTGTACAAAAACAGTAAATGATTAATATTTAAAAAAATTAGAACAAAATTAAAAAATCAATCACTCCATTCTCATCGAGGCATATTGAAATGTTTTGATCCGTTCTTATGCAGGCGGGTCCAAATTGATTGACAGGTTAAGAATTTCAACTCATATTGTCTTTTACAGTGAGTTAAACGAGTCAACTCGACGAATTATATCTATTTTGTCACATTTATTTAATAGTCAATGGCTCTATATTGTGATTGTTTTCTAACATTAAATTTATATTTTTCAATAAATTTCAGATAATGAGTGAACAATTTAATATAAAAAAAGATAGTTGCAAGTCTGAATAAACCTCTCATGCTCATGTTAACATAATCTTATTATGTGAGAAAATTTGATCATATCAATATAGGGTTTCTCATTTCTGCTGTCACTGCTGATGAAAAAATTTACAACAAATATATTTACATAAGATACAGAGCCGAATTCTGAAATTAGAAAAAAAAATTCAAAATACAAAATCGGATCCTAGTAGAAATAAGTGTTGCTGCAAATCTTCTGATCGGCAGCAACACGAGAGCTATTAAAGCCATATACTAAATATCATAATTTTAACAATAACGTTTGTCAACGGCGGACTACACTGGTGCACCTGTCTACAACAGACTACAAGTGCAGACACACATATTTTGGAGAGAGAAAAAAAGTAATGATGAAGGGCACTAGCTTTTGATTTGAAAGATTGTGGTTCTCGTTAGGAAAAGGAATTTAATGTCATCCCTTGAAATGGATTTGAACAAAAATAGTGGTGTTTCCTTGATCCAGGAGTGCAAGCCTAGAAGATAAGATCTTTTTTCTCTCTGTCACTTGCCTAAATGATCTTGGCCCACAATATTAACAGGATGGAAGCCAACTCAATTACCCAACCCATACCTAAGGCCCACACTTGCAATATGAGTTATCAATTAACATCGTTAGTGGACTCAGCCACCCACAACGTGCAGAAGAGTGTGTATTGTATAGTAGCATAAAGTGGATGGTAATCAAATGAAATTGCTATTAACCAGAATTTAGCACTCACCAATTGCAATATTGTTTTCTATAGTATAAAATAGTAGAAGAAAAGGAGTTTTAATTTGTAACATTAGGGCTTTCTATAGTATAAAATAGCATAAAGTGGATGGTAATCAAATAAAATTGCTATTAATCAGAGTTTTATGTTGAACATGATATATTTGATGAGATTGATGACGAAGATATAATGCAATATTTTCAAGGAACAAAGAATCGAAGAATGTTTTTGTAATCGTTCTATTGTAACATTTTAATTGACGATTACTATTTTTTTATGTTAAGTTGAAGTTTTCTTTTCTTATTTATATTCTTTTGTTTTTAATACATTTAAAATTTTCTTTAAAAAAAATTTCGGGAGCAAAACCCCCACCCCCAAATGTACAGACATAAATATAATTTTCTGAGTCCGCTACTAACGTTTATAAATAGAAAATAAGAGTGATTATTTTAATTAATGACCTTAATTTTTGGATGAGATTTCTAATGTAATATGGTTATGCTAAAATGAGACATTTGGTGATTTATTTCTAATACAATCATATTATTTTTGTTTAAGCATATGTCAAATTTTTAAACAAATGGGCAATGTTAAATGTGGATTTTCAATCCTTGTACCTCTCAATTTTGTAAACTCATAAATATATACAGAATGATTGGTTATTACCTTTCATTTGCAATCTTAAAAATATATGAATAACTATTGGTTAGTACTTTTCATTTGTAATCTTTTGGAGTTTCAACAATAACGCAGTTAAAATTCATTAAATTTTGCCCTGCTTTGATTACCAAAAAATAAAATAAAATTGCCCTACTTTCTTGAAGGGTGAGAATAATCTACATATTTTTGCCGCATGGCCTTGTACTTTTCTTTTCCAATCTTCAACCAAGGTTTGGGGTTCTGTTAGGGGGCGTTTGGTTGAAGTTTTTTATTTGGTTCTCCATCTATCTTGAAGTGGCATTCTATGATTGCTTTGTTTGGTAGAAAGATTAAAAAAATTTAGCTATGCTTCTCTTTTCCCCATCCTTCACAAGCATGTGCAAAATCAAAAGCAAATCATGGTAGAACTTTACCATTTAGGATGTGGTATTCCTAGAAAACTAGCTAAAATGCAAAAAGGTGAATGAAGAGTGTTACCATATTGCCCTCTTCTAAGTACACATGTCTACATCTCTAAAATATCAAGGGTTATTTTTGGTATTTCAACACATTTACCCATCATTATTTCACCTTCAACCAAACAAAAACTCACAAAATTTAACTCAATTTTCCCGGTAAAATTTTGACCAACCAAACAACTTTTTTTTAACTTTCCTACCAAACATACTTTCCAACTATTTTCCTAGTAATTACATTTTCTTAGTATTCAAAAAATTTATCCTCAACCGAACGCCCTCTTAAAGTGCAATGCAAGCCCTTGTCAATTGAAAGATCCACATTTGTGTAGCTGAAACCTAACGAGAGTGATATAGTCGTGTTAAAATTTTTACACGATTTGCATGTCAAAATTGTGTGGGAGTAAATCTTCTCATGTCTTATTAATTAATTAATAAGATCATGCCATGTAAGGCAATAATAACTATATAAAAATGAATCTATAGTGATAAAGGATGAGAGTTAATATATACTGAGATAGTAAATTACAAAAATATAATCGTTGATTTATTCATTGATGGTTAAGATCCTCTTCTATGGCTTGATCATGTTAAATAACACAAGAGAGAATATATTTCCAAATTTGTGCGTGTCTTTCTCTTCTTAAGCATTAAATAAGTCGGATCTAATTGAAATTTATCAATATTTACGAAAAAAAGAAATAAATACAATTTTAACATGATCAAATTATGTGAAATTTTTACGTAAGAACATCCACCCCAAACCTAATACATACCGTGATGGATCCAAAGGCTCGGTCAACCCATAAAAGGTCGATAGGCCAAGTGGCAAGGTACCAAATTTCCACAATGTCTGGTCTTCCGATCAGTAGCGGTAGATGCATGGTACATTCCTATTCCTCCATTCAACCAAATCAAGTACATTCATCCCAAATGTCTATCCACAACACAATATGCTCTTATTAGAGGCTAAGGGTGAATCAAATATATATGTTATCAATGAAATGTTCCCATGCATCTCTCAATAGTTCCATTAATATTGACATTCAAATTAATAGAAAAAATATTAGAAAAATTAAGATCTCATTATTTAGGGTTTTGATGATAATAAATAAGTAAGATTATATCATTTAATAGTATACTTTAAGTTTTGGAAGTGTTTTATAGATTTTTATATGTGATAACTTGTGAAAAAGAAAATACAAGAACTAATGAATGTTAGGTGGACCAAGGGGAGCCCATGATAGGGGACCAACCACAAGGCTAAGCTAAACCAACCTCATCAAATGAGACTGACACCATGTTTGAACTCAAAACCTTAAAACATTGGGTTCATAGGTCCTTCTATTTATATGGACTTCACTTAGCCCTTTATTAACTAATGTAAGATTTCATCACACTTAAATATCACAACAATCTCCCCTAAGTGTAAAATCTCACCTTAATATGATCCCCCTAGTACTTTAGGCCCAAGAACACTAGTTCTTATTTGAAAATATTAAAAAAATTTAGATGTCATAGTTTTAAATAAAATATATTAAAATACATAAATAACTTACAAATTTTTTTAAAATAAAAAATTATATCAAATCCAAATAAATTTTTAAAAATTAAGTTTTAAATTGATTGTCAATATTGTTGATGGGTGACTAGTGACAGTGACCGATGATGGTGGCTAGTGTGGTGGGTGACAGATGGAGGTGGCCGGTTAAAGTGGTGGTGGTGGTTATGGGGGCCGGTGATGATAGCTGGTGACAATTGTGGTGGTTGACTAATGGTGACGGCAATGATGGTTAAGGGTGGCCATGAAGGTTGGTTCATGGTGATTGTAGGTGGCGATGACTAGTTGGTGGTGGCCAATGGCAATAGCGGCAATGGTGGTGGTTGGTGCGGTGTAAGCACATGGGGGTGGCTACTGAAAGTGGTGGTGGTCGCGGCATCAGTGGTAACTAGAGCTGGCAAAATGGGCCCAGCCCGCCGGGTCGTCCCGCTGCCCGCCAGCTCGCCCGGGCTGATTTTTTTTTTTTTTTTAATTTTTAGTGTAAAATGTCACGGGCTTGGCGGGCAGCCCGCCCCGTCCGCCCAAACGAGGCGGGACGGGCTGAGATATCTAGCCCACCTTCAAAGGCGGGGTGGGGCGGGCCAGCCAGCTTTTTGGCGGGCTTATGGCAGGCTAGGGCGGGGCGGGCAGCCCGCTTTGCCACCTCTAGTGGTTACCGATGGCAATTGTGGGGGCTAACTGATAATGGTGGTGGCATTGTCAGTGGCGGTGGCTCGAGGTGGTGGTGGCGGTATTGACGGTAACAAGTAGCTAGTGGTGGTTGGAGGAGGTGGTAGCCGACGACAATGGTGGTGGCTAATAGCTCATGGTGGTGGACATAATAGGTGGTCGAGGTAGCAGTCGTCGCCGGCAATGGTGGTGGGTGGTCAGTGGCAAGGACTAACCCATTTGGTATGACAAATAAGATATAGGCTGCACTGGCTGCTAGACATAAGTTTCCAAGTAATCATAAACCAAAAATTGCAAATGCATTTACTGAAACAGTTTATCAAGAAGTTTATATGAACAGCCTTATGATCCACTGCTCCCTTTTAAACCATGCAAGGAACACTGGAATAACTTGAACAAGGGGAACAGAATAACAACCACTAAGACCATCTACATCATATCCTAACTCAAAACTTCATAGGCCACCAAAATTCATTCTTCTTTAGACTCGAGATAGCTTTGTTCTCCACAGTCATACTATCATCCATGTCAAGTGCCTATACCCAGCCCACTTAGCAGCAACACGTAAGCCAATAGCTAAAGCTGCAACAAGGAGTGGAATTGGAAGCCTCCTCTCCTTAGTTTCAACTTCTTCAACTTCTTTCCCTTCTGCAACCATTTTGGAATACTGGTAAATAGCTAAGGCCATGTATGAAACAATCACCAAAACTCTAATCCAAGGCTCCCCAACAGCAGCAAGCACAGCTGCAACAGGCATAGCAGATGAAACATCATCTCTCTTTTTGAGGAATTTTGAAAAACCATACAGCCCAAGCAGAAGGGTCCAGAAAAGAGGCTCAGAAATATAGCCTCTAACAGCAGCATAGCCGATAATACCAGATACAGTCAGAACATAAGGTTGGTTGTTGATACAGTTTGGTACAGTAGCTTCAGCAACAGCTAAAACAACTGATGCCAGCACAATGATGATGGTCAAGTCTGGTACAGGAGCATAGGCAATTATCCCAGAGTAAAAAGCCCGAATGGTGTAAAACAAATCCTCAATGCATCTAATTGAAAAAGTGATTGGATCTCCTATGAAACGGTATACTAATGCCAAAGCATATTTCATGAGGTATCCTATAAAATGAACGATTCCAAATGCAGCATTCCTCCAGTTTGACAGTTCAAATAGAACAGCTCTCCAAGCATAGATGAGAAAAGCCAGTACTGTACATTGACATAGTATCAAATTGTAACATGAGTCATGTCATTAAGGAAATAAAACAGTGGGACAAAAGGGTTGTAAATGAGAACTGAGAGCATAAACTTTTAACCTCCAGATACAAGGTTAAGTTCATATTTGTAAACAGCATCAATAATAGACAAAGGAAAAACCTAAACACAAAGCCAATCAACCATTCACACAAACCAAAATTACTCTTTTTCTTTTCCTTTTTTAAATATCATTCTCAACAATGATAAATTTCTCCAGATATAACTAAATGGAGATGAAACAAACCCCAGAAAAAATCGATGTGCGAAATCTCCTTACAATGTGGATTCATTTATAAATAATTGAATGTGCGTCTAAAATGTTCTGAATCATTATTCCAACAAAACTTGAAGAGCTACAGCACCGATACTAAATCTGGAACTGAATTTCAACATAAGTGAACAGTTTCATCTAGCTAAATTGTATCATGTCAGAGTCACAACGCTTAATGCTTGAATAATTTTCAATGAAAATAACATGACAAGTGCCAATTGCTTACCCATGTCAAAAAAACATATTAACATTATGAACACTCATGCTTTATTTATTTTTTATTTTTTTCAAACAGTTTTCCCCATCTTCCATTTGGTCATCGACCCTTCAATTAAAAAAAATAAAAAGTCAAGTTTTAAGTTTTTTCTTCATCTAATCTCTTCCCAAATTTTCTGGATAACGAAACGTCCTAACAGAGAGAGATTGAACTAACCCACAAACCATGGCCACCTAACAGGAGGATCGGGAGCTTCTTTAGCGAGGTACCTAAACCGCTCCGGCATAGTGCTCCCTCCTCGAGCCTCCTTCTCAGCTTCGTCCACCCCAACGACAGCATCAGCTCCACCCTCTCCGTCGTTTACAACGAAACGCTTCCCCAGTGAGACTCTGGGTGCCTTTGGGGAAAACCCAAAAAGGTTTTGTCTGAATTCTGGCCTAAAGGCTTCGACTTTCGTCAATGGGAATGGTTGGCAGTGGCATCTGTGGGAAAAGGAAAATGAGGGTATTGTGGGTTTAAACGATAACGATAACTTGGGAGATAAAAGGGATGGGATTGTAGTGTACATGGCTATGGCTATAGCTTCGTCTTCGATTACAGGGATGGGTTTGCCATTGATTTTGAGTGAAGTGGAACAAATTCGTGAAATTGCACTACTCAATTTGCCCTCTTCTCTTTGGAATAATATTTCTTTTCTTTTTTTCGTCATTTTCTTTTGATATATATAAAAAAAAAATTATGCATAGCACCAATTAAATTTATCATTTCGTATTATTTTGTTTAGGAATGCTACTCTCATTTTACATTAGATAATTATCTTATATTATCTTACTTCGAAAATCTCATCCACTCTTTTTCTTTTTTATCTTTTAATGATGGGCTCCACGTGACCTTTCTATGTAACATGAGAGAACTACTCTCATGTAAAATGAGAATAGCATTCTCTTATTTTATTATAATCAATGGATAAAATTAAATTAAAGATTATCATTTGATATATTTTTTTTTCTCTTTTCCATGATCTCCTGTATTTATTTATTATTAAACTCTGCTTGTTTTTTATATAGATTCATGAGGCTCAAGATAATATTCCTATTGCTAATTGCTAGTTTTGTTATAAAAATATTTGAGCGAAGTGTAGTTCACATTATGTTATGTTTTATTCTAGAGAGATTATTCTCTCATTTTATATAAGAAAGTTATCTCATACTTTTTTACATCGAAAATTGTGTTGTCACTTTTTTTAATAAGTGGTAGATCCCATCATATTACGTGTCTATAATAAGAGATACATATCTTCAATACTATAAAAAATAGAACCCCTTTCCTGAAATAATATTTTTTATTGGTTTATTTAGTTGAATTTTAAAATCAACACACCTAACTAACACTATCGATGATATTTTGATTGTGGGAAAAAAAATAAAGACAATTTGTGTTTAGCGTTTAAAGAAAGGGATTTATAACAATAATATTGTAGGAAAGTGATTTTATCATATCATAGAAACACCCGATGTGGGGCCCACCTATTTTTCTAAAAAAAAAATCACAAATTTCGATGGATTTGTTGGAAGCAAATCCAATTTCCTACGACATGACCAAAGCATAACCCTTAAAGAAAAATAATATTTATACTTCTCGTGGAGAATATATAACTTTCCCCTTGCATGTTCCACCTTTTCATCGGTCTTGGATATACCGTTTGCTAAATAAAAAAAATTTCAATGACTCTAAGTGCATTTTAGAGTTAACAATCAATCAAAAAACAAGTTGCACTCTATATTCATCCCAATATTTCTCAAACTTCATCAACGTGTTTTTAGCAATGATCTTTAAAACTTCATCTTCATCGTGTTCAAACGATGAATTAGAATTCATCGAATTTTCCAAAACTTCGCTCAAAATATAAGTTAAAAGTAAGTTAGATGTGACAAAAATCAAGTTAGTAATATCATAAAATGGCTTCAAGAAAGAGAGATGATGTGGGCGGCGATGGTAATGATGATTTCAAATATAACAAATTAAAATCAAATCCAAGTCTGAATGAAGTAGCAAATATGATTGTGCTTTGTTTGGCAAGAAAATGAAACCAACACCTTTGGCACGCTTTGAGATCTAAGATTTAGAACATGTTTTGAATCATTTAATGGATATGTTATTCTACCTACCATTTTTTCTGCCTACCACTTTAAAACACCATTAGATCAGAATCTTAACTAACATTTATTTTTCTCTCTCTTTTTGAGATTCTGATCTAACGGTGTTGGAGGGTGGTAGGCAAAGGTAGGCAGAAAAAATGGTAGGTAGAATAACCTATCCCTCATTTAATTGTAATTATTTATTTATTTTTAGAAGTTAATTACCGCTATATTTATTTTGGAAATTTTTCTAATTTTTAGGATTGTAGATTTTGAATTTTGGATCAATTTGTAATTAGGGTTGGAAAATGGCCCAACCCGGCTCGACCCGGCCCAACCCTTATTCAACCCGAAAAAATGAGTCGGGTTAGGATTGACCCAAAAAAAACGAGATAGAAAATCCAACCCAACTCGACCAGAGCCGGGTTAGGGTTGGCTCGAAAAACAACTCACAGGTTGGCTCGAAATAGGTTGGCTCGAAAAAATAGCTCGCAGGTTGGCTCGAAAAATAACTCGAGGGTAGGCTCGAAAAAATGGGTTACTATGAAGCTAGTCTTATCTGTTCTTCAACAAAAATCTGTGTAAGAGTCACCAATGATAATGGTAAAGAAAGTAGCTAATGAAAAATGAAAAATATTCTCATTGAAAGCAGTCTCAAGGCATAACCATTTCACTGAACTTGCTATTTTATCCACAAAACAAACAAAAAAAAAAGGTAGAGAAATCATTGTAAATCACCAAAGGATGCTTCCTTTCTCCTTACCAACTTCGATTAATACCGAAAAGCATAGATCAATACTAAGTCCAATGTAAAGAACCGTGCACTATTTATTCTAAACAATAAAACACTACACTTAGAGTTGAAGGGGTGCAAGATAATTTCACGAAAATTTAACATTCATAAATAAGCTTCCTTATAGAAAACACAATCGCAATCGGGAACAGATGAAACAACACTAATTGACAAAACAAAAACAAAAAAAGAGTAGTAATATTATCATATTTGAACTATTTTTATCAGTGAAAGAAGAAGAAAGAAGAACCGTGATAATGGTGTGTGCTGATGTGAGAAGATTAGGGTTAAAAAAAAGTGAGAAGAAAGAAAGAAACTGACGGAGCTGGGTTGGGTGTGGCCCGTGTGGGCCTTTGTCTCTTTTATCTTTATTTTTTTAATTTAAAAAAAAAACTCAACCCGCGAGCTGGCTCATTTAACCAGCGGGTTAGCTCATTTTTTCGCGAGCTGGCTCGGGTTGGGTTGACTCGGGTTGGCAGCTCATTTTTACCAACCTAACCCGACTCTTTTTTGGCGGGTTGCGGGGTTGGCTCATTTTTGCCAATCCTATTTGTAATTAGTCTATAAAAGGTTCCTTAACCCTTATTATAGGAGTTAAATTTTGTTATTTTATATTAAAAATTAAGAACTGGAGAGTTACTCTTTTGTGAAAATCCTACCTTTTTGTTTAGCCACTTTTTTACATGCTTTCGACATTAGTGGCGGTGGTAGTGGTGATTGGTGCCTAATGCTTGATGGTTAGGGGTGGCAGTGGCTCGAGGTGCTGGTGAGGGTGGCCATTGGTGACAATAATGGTAGTGGTGGCAGGTGAGGATAAGTAGTGATGGTGCCGACAGTGACCTCTGGCAATTTTGGTGGTTGATTGATGGTGATGATGGTTCATGCCTGGTGGCTAGGATGGTGGTGGCCAGAGGTAGTGGTCGTTATTGATGGTGGCAGTTGACAATGACGACAACAACAATAGTGATGGTTGGTGCGATGATGGCATGTGGGAGTAGTCGGTGACAATGGTGGTGACAAGTAGTTTATGGTGATGGCCGGTGACGATGGTGGTGGCTGGCTAATGAACAGTTTATGAAGATAATGAGTTGTAGAGGTAGATGATGGTCCTCGTCGACAATGGCAGTGGGTTATATTCGGGATGAGAGGAATGTAAAATTTGTTATCATATTCTGTCCATGCTTAACCTGAGTACCCTTTAGAATAAGTTTCTTCTGTTGAGGATAAGATAACATGAGTCAACATGATAAGTTTATCCTTTAGTTAATAATACCATGATATAGTTTATCCTATTCATCCATACTCTGCTGACCACCAAACTGACCATATGTGTGTGTGTGCGTGAGGTAGGATCCTTCGACACCAATGTCAAATTTGAAAATTGACACCTTATCTGAGAGTCATTAGATCAAAAAAGATCAACACATCTGATTTGTAAGCATGTGACACCATTGATCTTTTTTTATCGAACGACTCAGATAAGGTGTCAAATTTCAAATTTGACACTGGTGTCAAAGGATCCTACCTCTTTCTCTCTCTATATATATATATAAGGGATTTGACTTCGGTGAAAGACTTAATAGTTTTACTCCCCTTCTTAGTCGTTGATTTTCGTTCATCTCACGGTTATTATTTATTTAAAATTAATAATTAATTATTGGCATAATTCAATAAACTATACCGTTAAATGGACAGAAATCAACGGCTGATATAAAGAGTAAAAGTGTAAGAATTCTAAATCTTATTCTAGAGTCAAAAGATCACTTCCCATATATTGCAGGATATTCTTATACCACTGTAAAAATAAGAAGTTTTATTCCAAATCTTGATCATTGATGTGCTTAAATCTAATAGCTCAAATATCTAATAAATCAGAACTGTTACATATAAATAGAATCATTGATCAAATTTGAGAGTGTAACTTATACTAGTGTAAAGTAATTCTGACCCTATATATATAGAAAAAATATTTCTCAAGCAGCTTGAGATATATTTATCTCCGTCCACTCAAAGACTATGTCATTTTTTTTATTTATTTCCTTATATTAATTGATTCACCTTTAAAAAGTTATGATTTCTTTTTTCCCTCTCTTCCTTTATCACCATTTATCAATCTTTGTACGGTTATGATTTAGTAGCCGGAAATAAAGTTATCTCAAGTAACTTGAGAAACGATAAGTCCAGATAGATATATATATATATATATATATATATATAGTGTCCAGGCATAAGATATAAGGTTTTTTTTTCCTTTTTAACTAAAAATTACGTCGTTTTGGGTGGGTGAAAGCAATATATGTGGAGAAAAATAAGGAAACAAATTAATCAATCTTAATTAATTCTAATTAAGGGTGAAACAGATCTTAACGGATTCTAATTAACAGGAATCATAACTATACAAAGGTGGATCAATGATATAAATAAGAGAATTGATCCATTTCCGATCTTAATTATCGATTCCCATAAATAAGGGGATTGATGGTAAAACTGATAAAGACAACTTTCATGGTCAGTTCAGGTATCTTTCTTCTTTCAACTGCTATTGACTTTCCTTGCCCTTGGATGGTAGGCCAGGGAAGAAATGCCATCGGTCAGTCCGAGTGGGAGTCTTTTCCGATGTCAAAAATTCTCTGGAAAATATGAAAATAAATATAATATTTTGATTTTCAACAATTAATTTTGAACGTGAACGACGTAAATTTTCCCCCCACCCAAAACGACCTAGTTTTAGGTGACATGACAAACAATAAACCCTACATATATATAGGTAAAAAATTTCTCTAATCACTTGATGTCCAGTAACGATAGGTGTATGGTTATGATTCCCCACATTTAATATTGTCACCTATATATATAGTAAATAATTGACAGTTGGACGTCAAGCGGCTGGAGAAATGTAGACCCCATTTATATATATGGATAGGATCTTTTGACACTATTGTCAAATTTTTTTGTTTGACACTAAATCTTAACCGTTGATTTTCGCCAATCAAAGGATATAATTTGTTGGGTTAAACTTATTAATTAATTAGTAATTCTCAATAAATTATAATCGTTGATTGACGAAAATTAACGGTTAGGATTTGATGTCAAATGATCCTGCCCATACACTGATGTCAAACTAATTAGTAAACCATATATATATATGGTAAAATTATTTCTGCAGTCGCTTTACGTACAGTAACGACAGGTGTATGGTTATGATTCCCCACATTTATTCCTTTCATCCTTTATATGGTTATGATTCCCCACATTTAATGCTTTCAAATATATATATGGCAAGTATTTGATTGTTGCACGTATAGCAGCTGCAGAAATATAAACCCCTACATATATATATGGCTTATCGTTTCTCAACCTGCTTGAGATAACTTTATCTCCAGCCACTAAATCATAACCGTACAAAGATTGATCAATGGTGATAAAGGAAGAGAGAGAAAATGGGAATCATAACCATTCAAAGGTGAATCAATTAATATAAGAAAATAAATAAACAAAACGACTTAGTTTTACGGTAACCAGAGATAAATATATCTCAAGCAGCTCGAGAAATATTTTTCTCATATATATATATATATGGTAAAATCATTTCTGTAGCCGCTTTACGTACAATAACGACATGTGTATGGTTATGATTTCCCACATTTAGTGCTTTCATCCTTTGATGGTTATGATTTTCCGCATTTAATGCTTTCAAGTATATATATGGCAAGTATTTGATTGATGCACGTACAACAACTGCAGAAATGTAAATCCCATATATATATATATAATTGAAGTCTTTCCTAAGGGTTTCCTTATCTATAATGAATTTAGATAACATCATAAGAATTATGCATAGAGGAATAGGTTGTAGATTGAATAGATTTTGGGGATTGGATAATATTTTGTTCATTTTCTTCTTCTTCTTTTTGGGTATATGAAGGTTTAGGAATAGAAGAAGAGGTGTCCAATCCTTGAAGATGGAGATTGAACCTACTAGGTTCAGAGATTGTAGAGAAAGATCTCCTTGAAAGAGCTAATTGAAAATCTTCAGAACGAAAATCTTGAGTTTGAACAGACCTAGAAGAACTCGTAGAGCTGAAAGAGTTTCTTCTGTCAAAGGTGATTTCAACAGCACCACTTGGGAACTGCTTGATTTCTCTGGAGTTTGGAGTGGCTCTAGGTTGAGCAGGTGTTGCCTTCTCAAGTCTCCATTTTTCTAGAAGGACTATGTCAGTCCACCGGATGGTCTTGGGCACAGTGACATTTTCTCTAGACATGTCAGTGAGGAGCAGAGTAGTTTCTCCAGTTTTCTTGGGTTTAAGAACCCTAGAGATGAAAGAATTCAATACCTTATACTGAATCCTAAAAAGTAGAGCTGCTGGAATAGATCCAGATTTCATGTCCAGACCACTTGTCTCAACGTTCAATGTTAAGACATCCAAGATATTTCTATCTTGAAGACTAACCATACGATCAGGATAGCAATTGAAAAAGATTGGTCCATTACTTAGGCTTGTTTCAACAGTTCCAAGTATAGAATCTATGAATTTGTTATGCCTTGTGTCACGAAGGCATAAAAGAATAGAGGCATTAAGACCTTCAATTCCAAGAGGTTTGATAGCTACTTGAACACATCCTATGTGAAGATAATTATAAGTTTGTTTATGAGCTTGTATTGAAGAGTTAGACAATATTTTAAATTCCTCAAATTCATTGTTTAAAGGGATATTTCTTTCAACTGTTCTGATGATATAGTCAGATTTCCGAAAGAAGTTTTCTTCGGGTTTGTACAGTTCATTTGTTGGAATTCTGGAAATTTCCCAGTTATCCAGATCTTGATTGATATCTTCAAAGGAGATTTCTTCCTTAAAGATATTTTTTGAAGGATTCTTGGCTTGATCCTTCTGAATAGAAGGAGAAGATGGCTGAGATGATTTGAAAGAGAACTTAGAGGAGAAAGATTTAAACATGATATTAAAACAGATGTATTTCCTGAGATATCATCACCATCATTTGGTTTCATAGAAAGATAGAGATAGATTTAAATTAACTTTTATCAACTGAGCATTAGATTAAGATTTCAACGTAAATAAACAATAGATTGTCAGAGATCTTCTTGATCCCTTGTTCAACATCGGCAAATTTGACTTACTGCCTTTCATATGGGACTTACTGCAACAGCTGAACAAGTTCTTGAGACTTTCATTTCTCATCCTACAATCATACATGCTTCTAACACATGCTAAAATGTTAACATAAAGCTCAGATAAATAACAGATAATCTAGATCTATCCATATATTCTTACTTCCCCATCAGGCTCTGATACTAGTGGGTTCCAAAAGTGAAAGGGGGAAAATGAAAGTGAACAAGAGCAGAAATGGAAAGCAGAAAAGTAGACTGACTACTACATGAATAATAACAGTAATTTAAAATGCAAAAATTAAAGGCATAGATAAATTTAAGGTGAACACTGAGGTAATTCCACTAGCGTGAATGGATGAGGAGAGAAGAATTGATTTTACATATGCAAATATAGAAACAGATTTTATTCAAAACATAAAAATTTCAGATACAGATTACAAGATTAAAAAAGAAAACAGAGAAGAAGAGAAAACTCAGAAGTACTTCGCAGTCTCTCTCTCTCTCTAGACTATATCTCTAAAACTTCGTAAATGAAAGGATGCCTTCAACATACTGAAGAAATCCTTTAAATAGATTGAAAAATCACTATTGCTACAGTACAAGTTATATGACCGGTACTATTTTAACAGTGCAGGTTTAGTGAACAGTAACTGACGCGTGATGCTACAGTAAACTGTTATAGGATTTTTTGCTACAGTGTCTGCCGACACTTCTGATTGCGTCACTGCTTGCGTCACTTCTGCTGACATCATGCTCATGTCACTCTGACATCAGCTCTGCTACAGTGATCATCTTCAACATTTTGGTAGAAGTCATCTGCTGAAGAGGAGATGGATGGAGAGGGAGAACCAGTTCTCTGTTTAGAACTTCCAATTTCTTCCTCTTGAAGGAGTTGGAGAATGCTCTGCAAATTTTTTGCAAAGCTTTCTTTGTTTGTTGAAGCAGCTAGGGCTGCCGTAATTGTAGCCTTCTGATTCAAGAAAGTACAATTTTCTGGATCAGTTGGTCTGATATGTTTTGGATGTTGTTTGAACCAAAGCTTGACATTTTCTGGGCAAGCTCTAGATGCATCAAATTTCGTCCACCACTTAACAAAATCTTGTCATTTAAGTATTGGGAGTTTGGTGCCAGATTTATCTCCATAGTGATACTGCCATGAAAATATCCATGTCAGAGAAAATTTAGATAAAAAGTGCAGGTCTATTGGAAATGGATCTGCTATTTTGTCAAATTTTTCTGAAAAGATTGTTAACCCTTCGAATACCATAGGTGGAAGAATATCCAGGATTGGTCTGAAATAATCCCACCATTTGATAAACCATTGAGAGAATTTATATTGCACATTTTGTTTAAAATAAATTAACCAAGAGTGTTTATTTTCTTTATTTTGCATAAAGAATACGTTGGTCCAGGCTAATTCATAATCCCAGTAATTATAACCAATTGGATCATAAGGTTGGGAAAATTTGGTAATTCTGTTTGGGTTTCCATATTATGATGGGGTAATTACTTTCAGAATCTGGATGGTTGAATGAGTTATAAACTCAGGGTCTTTTGGACTTCTGTAATGTTTGATTGAAATAGAGTTTGAATCAAGTAGAACAAACTCATAGAAATTTTGGGATTTATTTGAAGAAAGGGGTTTGAAATGGAATTGATTGCCTTTGAAGTCTTTAGGAAAAATCTTCGCAGGTACTTTGGTTGGCTTATTATCCTAGTAGGTTGGTTCCATTTGAATAACTTCTAGGAGCTTGTTTTTTGGGATATATGGTGTTTGGGCTTTTGATTTTTGGGTAAAGACTAGTTTGAGTTGAATCTCTAGGGCCTTATTTGGAAGGTTAGAAATCTGTTTGTTTTTTAAGTTATCAATCAAAACAGAAAGGCGTTCTTCCTGTTCATCTTCTGAGGTTATTTCAGCCCATGATTTTTTGGGTAGATGGGTCAAGCCTATATCTTGGAGGGCCTGTAGGGTTTGGATTGACATAGCATAATATGCTTTAGTTTGTTTAGAAGAGGAAGTATCCTCAACTCTTTGTGTGGATGACCCAGTTTGGGGTTGGGTTAATGACCCAGATTGTTGCTGGGCTGGAGACCCAGACTTTTCTGTTTTTTTAGCTAACCCAGCAAGGATTAGCTTTCCTTTCCTCTCTTTGGAAGAGGTTGATTTTACCGATTTCGGCATTTCAGGACACTGTTTATCTTCTCTGCAGAAATTCACGAGTGAGATAATCAGGAAGAGAGTTTGAGGTGCCTTTGAGATATTCAATTTCAAAAATCAAAAACACTTAAGATTGCTTGCCATCTGGAAAAAATTTGTTTAGATGCTAAATTCTTTACATCCTTTTGTAAAATGTCTTTTGCAGATTTGCAATCATCACGAATTAAAAACTTTTGATTTAATAAATCAGATTGAAATTTTGAAATGCATAAAACAATTGCTAAACTTCTTTTTTTACAGTGGAATATTTTTGTTGTGCTGAATTCCAATGCTTTGAAGTGTATGCAATGATATTTTCTTTATTTGAGACTCTCTGTTTGAGAATGCCACCATAACCTATGTCAGAGGCATCAGTTTCAACAATTTTGAAAGCCTGAGAATTAAGAAGATAAAGACAAGGAAGTTCATTTACCTTAGCTTTGACCTGTTTGACTATGTCAGTATGAACATCAGTCCAGGGAGGAGGGTCTTTCTTAAGACGATTATAGAGAGGCTTGATTAGATTATTAAGTTGAGGAAAGAAATTAGCTACATAATTTAAACAACCAAGAAATCTTTGTAATTGAGTTTTATCAATAATTTGATTGGAAAATTTGTCAGCAAATTCAATAGCTCTACAAATTGAAGTAATAGTCCCTTGATAGATAGTATGACCGAGGAACCTATTTTTTGTTTCAAAAAAATTGATTTTTGATTTAGAAAGAGCTAAACCACTTTTCTTAAATACATCTACAAAAATATGAAGATGTTTGAAATGTTGATCAATAGATAGAGAAAAGACAAGAACATCATCAATGTAGACGATGGTGAATGTTGAGTATGGATTGAATATATCATTCATGATTCTCTGAAATTCAGAGGGAACATTCTTCAGTCCAAAAGGCATTACCTTCCATTCGTATTGACCAAACGGAACAGTAAAAGCTGTCTTGTAATATTCATTGTCATTGAGCTGGATTTGCCAAAACCCAGATTTCATGTCAAATTTAAAAAATATTTTTGCTGAATACAGACGATTGCGAAGATCTTTCTTATTTGGAATCGGATACCGAATCCATTGAAGTGCTTGATCGAGAGGTTTGTAATTGGTAACTAACCGTCGAGTTCCACGCTCAATTTCAGATTGCTTATTGACATAGAAGGCAAAACAAGACCAAGGACTCTTGCTCTTCCTGATGAGACCCTTAGCAAAGAGATCAGCAATTTCTTTTTGACAAAAGGCAAGAAATTCACCTCTCATTTGAATTGGACGAGCTTTGGTTGGGATTTGCCTTTCATTAAAATCTTTTTCGTAGGGAAGATCTACTATATGTTTTTTTCTTTGCCAAAAAGCATTCGGAAGATCAAAACAGATTGTATTCTGGATTTGTTCAAGCAAGACTTTGATTTTTTGTTGAACTTCAGGCTGCTTTAATTGATTTTCAATATTCTTAAAAGAAATTTCTTCTTTAGGGAAATTGATTTGCTTTTGTTTGTAATGGATAAAATTCAAATCTCTTAAGATAAGTTTTTTAAGAAATTTGAAAAGAATTGGTTTATCCAAGTGATAAGTAATTATACCTTCATCTGTGATAGTTAAAGGAAAGAGAGATTTGATAAACAGAGTTCCAAGAATAACTCCATCTTTAAGATTTTTAACAAGGAGAAACGGTGTTTCAACTTTTAAATTGTCATTTTCTATGATTGCTTTAGGAAGTTTGTAATTAACTTGAAGTTTTGAACCACTAGCAGTACTAAGCCGTTCAGAAGTTTTTCAAAATATTTAGTAGGAATTAGACCTTCTTGAATGCAGTTTGAATCGGCCTCTGTGAGCTTCAATTTCAAGGTCAAAGTTACCTACGTTAAGTTTTATTGGGATGTAGAATTTTTGAATTGTTAATTGATTAATTAAACCTAAAAATTCTTCATCTTTAAGATTTTTATCTTCATCTTGTTTAGAAAGAGTATTTTCCGTACTCGTTCCAGTTAATTCTTCATTTTGTAATTAAAGAAGGTTGTTATGATGAGTTTGTTGTTGTTCCTTGATTTGTTTAACTTTAGTTTTGAGAAGATTGATCTCATGCTGAAGATCTTGAACAGTTATTGGTTTGACAGTAATACTCTTTTCAAGTTTTTTAAGAGTATCTTTAAGATTAAATTTATTAGGAACCAATAATTCTTTAGATCTAGAGGAACTGGTTTCTAAAGAAGATTTTAACGTAGCTAAGTAAGCTTTCTTTTCTTCAGGATCAATGATTGAATCTATGACTTCAAACAAGAGATCTTGTTCTTAATTAAGGACATTAATATCCTGCGAGGATTGTGAATCCTCACTAGAAGATAAATCATCTTCTTGAATTTGATTTAAGTCTTCAGAAGATTCCTTTTCAGATTCCTCATCTGAAGTTTGAATTAAAAGGTTATTGATTTGTTCTTCAATAGATGGATCTAAGTTTAAATTATTTAATTTCTTCTTAAGCCTACAATATTTACTAATATGACCAGGTTTACCACAGCTATAACAAATTGTTGGCTTAATTGATTTGGATGTATATATATATGAGAAATCATACTCTTATATTGCATGCGATTGATCTCTCATGTTACTCTCACTTCAAAAAATGTGCTTCTCTTTTCTCTTTTTTCTGAAAATTGGCGGGGTCCACTTTATTTGTCTCTTAACATGAGAGAACTTCTCTCATACTACATGAGAGAAGTAATCTCCTATATATATATACATAAGGATCCTTTGACACTGGTGTCAAATTTTTTAGTTTGACATCAAATCTTATCTATTGATTTTAATGAATCTAACGATTTTAATTTATTGGGTCATACATATTATTTAATTATTAATTTTCTATAAATTATAATCGTTAGATTGACTAAATCAACGATTAAGATTTGATATTAAATTTTTTAATTCGACACCGATACCGAAATGATCCTATCTTTCTTTCTTTCTCCCTCTCTCTCTATATATATATATATATATATATATATATATATATATATTTTAAACAATTTAAAATATATAGTATCATGAAATAAAAAATACAATAACTATTTTAAACAATTTATTATATATATTTATTTTTGTTGGTAAAGAAGAGTTTATTATATTTTAAAATATTCTAAGATACAATTAAAGATATTTTTCATATATTTTAATAATAAAATTTTGTTGAAATCAAATTTTAAAGCTTTTTCAATAATGAAACTAAACTATTTTTTTTTTCAAATGTTGCTATAATTACATTATTTTATAATTGATAGCTTAAATTGGAAGTTCATTCATAGAGTGCTTGATGAAATTCAGATTCCTGATAGACTTTCAAAACTGATCATGGCAGCTGTCACATCTCCAAAAACCAACATTATTTGGAATGGTAAGTTAATAGAGGAATTCCAACCAAGCAGAGGCGTCAGACAAGGAGACCCGATCTCTCCTTACTTGTTTGTCTTGGCAATGGAGAAGCTTTCTCATATCATTGATACAGCAGTGAATGAGAATCTTTGGAAGCCAACAAGAGCTGGTAAGGGTGGACCCAAAATATCTCACCTCCTATTTGCAGATGATTTGATGCTTTTTCTAGAAGCCAGTGAGGATCAGCTTAATATCCTTTTCAGATGTTTGAATTTGTTTGGAGACATTTCTGGGCAAAAGGTGAATGTTCAAAAATATTCTATTTATTTCTAAAAGAACACTCCAGATGAGTTAGCTACTAAAATCACAGAACAGAGTGGATTTAAAAGAGTAACAAATATAGGAAGATATCTTGGAGCAATGATACATCATGGTAGAGTTACTAAAAATTTATTTGCTAGTATAGTTGAGAGAGTTAAAGAAAGATTATCTAGCTGGCAATCCAGTCTCTCTCTCAGGCGGGCAGAGTGATTCTTTCTCAATCTGTGTTGTCTACTATGCCGTATTACTTCATGCAAAGCATATGATTCCTAAAGCTGGTTGGGACACAATTATATGGGGTGATACAGAAAGGAAGAAACATATGCATCTTATTGGTTGGGACACAATTATAAGACCAAAAGCAGATGAAGGGCTGGGTTTGAGGAATTACAAGTCATGAATGAAGCTTTCTTGGGAAAACTAGTTTGGAATTTTGTTAATGATCCTGATCAGCTTTGGGTGAAGGTATTAAAAGCTAAGTACACAAATTCATCCAATACTCAGACTGATTTATCTTGGAAGAATGGAAATTCTCGTCTTTGGAAATTTATGTGTGATGTTTGGAATAAGCTTAAACCCAAGCTGGTTTGGGATGTGGGTGATGGATCTTCTGTTCTTTTTTGGGAGAACCATTGGGTGAACATTGGGGAAAAACTTCCAAACAAAGCTATTGCTCAAATTTCCCCAACAGAGACTGGTAAGAGAGTAATTGATTATGTTACTCATGATGGAACTTGAGATTGTGTTCAAATTATTAGAAGCATGCTGCCTCCTCATGAATCTAATGGTATGGACAGAAAATGGGGGAATTTAGTTGGATCAGATGAAGTTTCTGAGAAAAATATTTATTTTACATTGCTAAATCAAAATAGTTCTAATGGTATTGACATAAAATTCTGGTCAGCCATTTGGAACTTAAAAAGGCCCAATCGGATAAGTTTGTTCCTTTGGAAGACTTCTCATCATCGTCTATCAACTAGGAGCTTCCTGGAAAACTTTAGATTGTGTCCTCCTAGCTGTCCTATTTGTAATTTGCATGAGGAATCCATTATTCATATGGCAAGTGACTGTCTAAAGATTAAAAAAGTTTGGTCTGATCTTTTGAAGCCAATTTTGATAAATGATTTCTTTGATACTGATTTAGATTCTTGGCTTTCCTTGAATATTCAAAATGTATCTATTTTGTGCTTTGATGCCCCTTGGTCGTTGGTTTTTGCTGTTACTGTTTGGTTAGCTTGGCAGTGGAGAAACAATCAGGTGCATGGTGTGTAAAATAACGAGAAAGCATACAAGGTGCAATCCGTAGAGAGTCTGGTTCGTGAGTATACACAAGCCTGGATAACTTCTAAGGGGACAAAGCTGAACAAGAATTACGCTTTTGTTCCTATTAGACGGTTACCTTCGGACACAGGTTGGGTGAAATTAAACACGGATGGTGCAGCCAGGAGTGATGTCAGGGGAGCTGCTTGTGGAGGAATTATAAGAGATGAAAATGGTTATTGGATAGAAGGGTTTGCTTACTATATTGGCCATTGTTCAGCTTTTGTTGCAGAATTATGGGGCGTCCTCAAGGGTCTCGAATTTGTTTGAGCTAGAGGTTGGAGACGCTGCATCCTAGAAAGTGATTCAAGCTCAGTTATCATTTTGCTTTCCAGCAGTGGAAGAACAGCTCGAGATTCTCGCTTAGTGACTCGAATTCGAGCATGGTTACAAAAGAATCGGGAAGTTCAACTGGTTCATATTTTTAAAGAAGGAAATAGTTGTGCAGATTGACTTTCTAAATATCCTTTAGACTATCAAGTTGAGAATAATATTTGTGTTTTTTCAAACCCTCCCCCTGGTATTTGACCTTTGTATTGGGCTGATTTGTCTTTGTCTTGTAATTTCAGAACGATTTTATTGAATTGATCTCTTTGGAATATTGTTGTTAACCCCCTTAGATTACAAAAAAAAATAAATTAAAAACATTCAAACCAATGAGAGACCACGGAAAACTGTATTGAACCAAAATTTATTGGATCCCTAAACCTAACCCATAAGTTTAATCGAATCGGGTTGGGTCGGTAAACCTGACCCTTACCCGCTGAACACCCTGGGCCTGGAATACTGTGTGCACTGTGCACCGTTGGTGAGAGTTCTAGGGTTTTGGTACGTCTATATAATTGTCTATGTCCTTTTGTTGTTCTTATACCAGCAGCAATTAGGTTTTAGCTGCAGCGATTAGGGTTTAGCCACAGTAATTATAAATCTTCACATTCCTTCGAAATTATTCTGCAGCGTTCAAATTATCTTTGATTTTGGTCGAATTCTCCGCACGATGCCTCCCGGGCTTCTCTGAGATTCATTCCCATGACGCGAAAGCCCCAATGCACGTGCCAAATTGCTGCTGTTCGTGTTGCAGTTCAGCCCCTAAATTCCTTCATGGCTGATCTGTGTCAAAACAACGGCGAAATCTATGACTCATGTTTTAATTTCATTTTTTGTTGTGGAAAAAAGATAAATTTTGCTTTTCTATTCAAATCTATTTCAATTTTAATTGATGTTAGTTTTGTTTTTATAGTCTCGATTTTGGTATAATAATTGGCTGTGAGGATATCTATTCAGCTTCTAATGCCAGTTCTGCTTCTGAAAAATCATGACTGATAGAGCTGTTTCATTTTCTGAGTCTCAAATAATGTATGTTTGAAACTGTTTTTCTTCTTCTTTTTTGTGATTATTTGTTGTAGAAAATTTTGTATTATTCTTAACTGCTGAGATTTCTTTAACGAGATTTTGTAGTTTGGTGTTCATAAGGTTGCCGGTGATGACTTAATCCAACTTGTTTGAGGTGTTGTGGAACCAAGTCCCTGTTTTCAGGGTGAACCTCTTGGTGAAACTTCATTCATATGATATCAATGGATTTTACTGAGGCTTTTATACCATGACAAAGTAGTTTAAAGCTGTTTCACATTCTGTGCCTCTGAATAATGCTGTGTCAAAATGTTTTTTTTTTCTTGTGATTTTTATCCGTTGTTTTTGTTGAAATAATCGATTGTTTTTAATTGCCTACGGTTCTTTAGTAATTTGTTGTTCATAAGGTTGCCGGTGATGATTTAATCCAATTTGTTTGAGGTGTTGTGGAACCAAGTCCCTGTTTTCAGGGTGAACCTCTTGGTGAAGCTTCATTCATATGATAAAAGTGGATTTTACTGAGACTTTACTCTATGAAAAAGTGTATTATTTCTATTCGTTCAATCTTCCGATATACTTGAATTAATTAGAAAAATCTGTTATTTTTTTTTCCAATTATTTTATGATTAATTTTGTCTTCCTATTACATTACGTATGTTTTATGAGTGATTCATTTTCCTCTCAAACGCATGGCCTTGTAAAGTTACCAAATTATGTTTCAACCGAACTTGTTTGAGGTTGTTGTTTACTCTGTCTTCAGGGAGAAAAATCCTTGGTGTTACTACATTCCTAGTGACAGCAATTGTTGATCCGAGGTTCTCTAGTATTTAGGATAGTTCGCCTGTTTGCTGTGTGCTGAACCCCGGAATTTGTTGTGGTTTAGTTAGATGTTGTAGTAATGAACAATTTGATTTGATCCAATTTTTGATGAGTTTAACTATACCCAGTTCCTTATTCATTGGGTGTTCAGGGTCCTTAAAACTCAAAGATTTTGTGTTGTCATCAGCTTCATCTCTTGTTTGACCACGAGATAGGAGTTAAATAACAGCACTACATTGATTTTACTATTTTTATTAAAACTGTGGAGGGTCTTTTGTTTTTTGCATCATTTAGTGTGCTATATTTAATAAGTTCCCGTTTTTCTAATTCTCATTTAATTAGTGTCGGGTTGTCATATTAGCATTTTGATATGTATTTGTTTGACCTATTGTTGCTGTTGTATCCGAGGCTTCTATTGTTGTGCACTCTTCTTCATAATCCTTTTTTGGTTGCAGATACTGAATGTGGAGGCATATTATTGGATTTTAAAGGAAGTGCTTCTGGTAGATACGCAGACCCTGAAGGATATTTTTTTTTCTTAATTGTAAATTGTAAATAAATACTATTCCAAGCTTATTAAAATGCAATTCAAAATTTGAATTGCTAAGATGATTTTTGGAATTGTGTATTACACAATGAAAGAGTTTGAATTATACTAAGATTCAAAGACACATTGAAAAACAGCTTGAAGTATGTTGTATAAATGTAATAATTTTAAACTAGGAATTAACAAATCTTTTAATCATAACTATTATAATTCGTAAGTCTTAACTGAGTCATGTAAAATGACTTATGTGAAGCTTATGTTTCAAAAGAACGAACAAAAAGCAATGATATAACTAAATATGATGTATGTAGAGTGAACAAGAACAAGAGACTGAAATTTGTGTGAAACTTCAGTACCAGCAGAATGAGAAAGAGCCACAAAATAGCAAACTATGATGCATAGAGTAAATGTGTGAAACTTCTGTTTCAAAAGATTGAAAAAGAGCAATAAAATATGTAAATGTGTGAAACTTCTGCTTCAAAAGAACGAATAGGAGCAATAAAATAGCCAAATATGATGCATAATGTTCCCGTGTGTATGAATGAAAACATTAAAAATATGGGAATGGATATTCTCACGAAGGAAATTGTGGTGATGTTATTTAATCACAACCACTCGTTGATGACGAGATAAGAGAGAGAAAAGTGTGTAATTTTTAAATGAGTGGTTGTGATCAAATAACATTATCAATGAGAGGATCTAAATCCTTAAAAACATACATCTTGTTGAGTTCCTTTATAGTTTTTCTATGAGAATTAATAAAATCAAAGTAAAAAAGAAAAGAAATTGATAATTCATTAAATTAAAGTATTCCGTGTGATGATATTATTATAATTATGCGCTTTAAAGAATATATAGTTATGATATTTTTTTTTTCTCTCTTCATGTCAACTAATAAGTTTCTAAAAAGAGAAAATAAATGGTTTCTATGATGGTGAAGAAATAAATGGTTAGACCCAAAAGTGATGCTTGTCTAATGAATACAGATAAAATCCAACAAAAAATAAAATAAAAAATACATATAAACAAATCAGAAAGTGTAACTTAAGAACACTCTAGCATCTAAAGTACGAGCTCAATTTTAATACTCCCTTACTATGTGCTTCCTCACAATAAAACAAGTGTTGAATACAGTTTGTTTTTTTTTTTCTGACATGTTACCGTAGCAGCATTAATTCTTGATTTTTATTGGAGGGATGTTTGAAAAATTTGGTTGGACGGGAGCATTGAAGAAATTTCCGCAAAGTACATTAATTGCCTCGTGTAATGTCTGCTACATAGACAGTTACAACTTGTTTTTAAGTATGTCATTCTTTTTTTCATTTAGAACATGATATATATTTATCAGCTTCATATCATATTTTATCGTTATCTAACTCTTTTATCATATCCATTCTTATCTTATCCTGTATGAGCCCGGCATATTTGAAATATATTTCAGTTTTACTTTTGTTAGAGTTGAAAACCAAACCTTGTAATTTATACTAGTAATGTTCCATACAGAAGAAGAGAACTAAATCATCAAGCTTTTGGTGAAAGATTATACTGTGTCCATAAAGTATCAACTATTAAATTAACATTAACATGACCTTTATTTCGTGTATCAATTATCAATTTATGTACAGTAATCGCATGGAAAGGGTTAGTATTTTGTGGCTTCTTTATTTCTTTTGTCACAACTATTGAAGTGCTCATTATTTTAACCGATCACAATCTGCCGAACTTGCTGCATGTCATTATCTATAAAAATCAAGTGAATTACCCATAACATCTCGGGATGGGTTGGAATTAATATGGGAATTGAGTCTTAAGAGAGTGATAAGCTTCTAATAGATCTGGGGTCTTCTTTTTTTTTTTTTTTTGTTTGTTTCTATTCATTTGGATGAGACAAATCTCTATCATATGTAGAGTGTGAAGATTTTTATCACTTGCCCCAAGTTGTTTTGCCTAGGATTCGAATGAGAGATCTTTCAATCTCAACAGTTTACTCTTTGGATACAATTCACTTACCAATTGTGTCACCCCTTGGAGTTAGACCAATTTTTTGTTAAGTGGTATTTTACCTAATTTTCTAGAGATGATAATATTTGCGCAGGAAATAAATGAATATTTTGTGATCTTAGAGGATTATTTCTAAATTTATATATTTTTTTATAAAAGTATATATTTAAGAAATTAAGATTATAAAATATGTATATTTAATTTAAATTACATATTAAATATAAATTAAAAGGGAAAAAACATTAAAACTATAAAAAGATGTGCAAGTTTATTCTTAAAATTTTGAGTTTAAAATAAATAAAAAATAAAAAATCAGAATGATACCTCTTAATTTTTTTTAAAGAAGAGTAAATTAAACCATTTGGTCACTTTTAATAGAGTATACTCTAATTTAATAAACTGAGATAAATCATTTAAAAATATTTTACACTTGACACAACTATTATATGCAAAATCTTATTTAAAAATTTGAAATTTAATTAAATAGATAGAGGAAGGTTATACTTACGACCTTTATTTTTTAAAATCTTTTACAACCATATTTTAACACCGTTGATTTCCTCCAATCAATGATTATCATTTATTATGAATTAATAATTAATTAATAAATTTAATTTACAAAAATTATAACCGTAAGATATGATTGTAAAAAGTTGTAAAATAAAAAATTTCGTAAGTAAAACCTACTTCAAATAGATATATAAGAAGTTGATTAAGCAAAACAAATAACTTTAAAACTTGTCTCACTTTCACAGATAGAGTCAAATTTATTACACACGAGTGATTTACTAAATAATGAGATCTTAAAAACAACATCCTCACCCAAACCCGTTGGCTCGTATGAAAGTGCTCTCGAGTTCGAGCCCTGGGTTTGGAAAAAACGGATTGGGTAATGCTACCCCCGCAATGGACCGACAATGCACGGTTGTGATTAGTCTCACTCCAAAGGGGTGGGGATATCCTTGAGTACACTCAAAAAAAAAAAAAAAACATCCTCCCTCCGCCACCGTCCTCCGGCGATGGCCCAAGCTCCTCGCCGTTTGAAACGCCACCGGACGCGAAATCATTCATAAGAAGAACGTGGTTGTTTCGCAATGGTTGTTTCGGTTCATTTGGGCGAAGAAAGAACGTTTTGAGTTGGACCAACGGTAAGTAACTGTCTCTGGCGCCTATTTATTTAATTCCCATTCCGACAAATCTTTTCACATTTTCAACGAACTCTCTCTCTGTCTCTCTGTGAAATTCAGAGCAACGCATTCTCTTCATAGTTAGTGGCGGTGCTTTCTCTTTTGGAGGCGCCGCTACTAAAACTTACTTGAAGATTATAATAATAATATCTAGAGTTTGTGTTGTGTGTGATTAATGCTGCAAATGCATGCATGGCTGATCCAAGGTTCAATGTTCCTTTTCATGAGTCATCATTTGACGCTCCACCTTCCCCAAACTTTTTCGATTTCGATTTGTCCAATACTTCACTGCCCCAATTACAACAAACTCATCAACATGATGGATTTCAACAGGGTGGTAGTAATAATGATGATGATCATCATAACTATTCTGAATTTGATCCAATGATTCAAGATCACACTGTTCACAATAGTAGTTTCCACTATGGTGGAGGAGGAGGGAACTTTGAAGCGGGTGGTTCATCATCACAAATGCATGGGGTTGGGGTTCAAAGTCAACATGCAAATGAGAATTTAGGAGGGGGTTCACAGATTCCTAACAATCAAGTGCTCACACTTGAGTATTGGCCCGTGCCACCAGCCCCATTTTTTTGTAGTTGCTGTCATGTTCTTAGAGAAATTGTTCATACTAATGGTTGGTTATAGCTTTTTAACACTGTCAACAAAATTTTAATCATTTAATACCCCACCATTCTGTTGTTTTGCTTTTCTTTCTCTTATTCTTTGATTTGATGTATATTTGAATGCTATGTAGGTATTAAGTTCGAAAAGCTTGAGATTCACGGAAGGCTCGGGATTATTAGCCATGTAATTCACCATAAGAATATCAGCAGGGGTTCTTCAAGCAACCCTCAATATGAAATGATTGAGTACGTTCTCTAGTTCTTGATACTACTTTTGTTTTTTGTGGTGATTTGCTTTTGAATTACTATAAAAACCATTTCTGGCTTAAGAGATGTGCTTTTATTTGCCTGTCATTTGATGATGTCTTCGACTTGTCGAAAACAAAGTTTTATTTTAATAAACTTTGGGAATTACTTTTCTCATGTTACATAAACAAAATATTATCTCCTACACTCACATTTCTCAAATGGGTCCCACAAGATTTTTTCTCTCTCACCTTTAACTTTTTTCTATCTCCTACTTTTTGTTTGAACGTGAGATAGTACTTCTCTTATACAACATAAGAGAAGTATTACCCATAAACTTTTATGCATCTGAATAAAATTCTTGGATTCAAAGGTGTTAGGCGTTGGGCTCTCCACTAGCATTCTCAAACTTCTTACTTTTTCTTTTTGGTGTTTTATCAGTTTTTCCCAGAGAAACATTGAAGAAGTGAAGCAATTCCTAATCCAGTATTGTATGGGGCAAAGTTCAGCAGGCTACTTTATTATGCAAGATCCGATGTCTGTCTATTATGATGCCCTCTGCACTGGACTGGATTGGACGGAAGATATAAATGATGACTTTGTTGATTTGAATCCAACAGGTTGGTTTTCATCTCTTTGTCATGGTTTTTTTTTTTTCTTCAATTACCATTATAAGAATTTCATTCTTCAATAGAGCCTGCATTGTGGTATTTATGTGACTCACAAAGGAAACAAGGAAAAAACAAAAAACTTTTGTATGATGGGTTTATCATCAATATCATTTTTTTCTTTTGTTCTGTTATGGTGGTATTTTTATTCATATTCAGAATATTATGCTTAGTCTCAATTGTTATGTTTGTAGCATCAATTGCTGATGACACGGAA
Organism: Gastrolobium bilobum; assembly: GCF_033153095.1. Classification (NCBI taxonomy): domain Eukaryota; kingdom Viridiplantae; phylum Streptophyta; class Magnoliopsida; order Fabales; family Fabaceae; genus Gastrolobium; species Gastrolobium bilobum. Next base: position 45,385 of record NW_026895271.1, on the reverse strand, counting down.
CAAGAAGCTGACAATGAAAGGGCTGCTAAATTACCCATATCAGCACAGGTTATACTTTTTGTTTTCTTCTTTCTCTCCACTCTATTTGCTGCTTCAATCTATTTATCTTTGAAATCTTAAAATTTCAGAAGTCAAAATGATATATAATGTAAATTCAAGAAGTGTTGAGTGTTTTGATATTTTTTTTTTTTCTGGCAAATATTATAATTTTGACTCGTTATCTTATTGTATTGTGTGCACATTGCACAGAGGGAGAGAGCCGCAAAGATGCAATTGAGTGATTTAAGCGATTACTTTCATCTACCTATTGATGAAGCAGCAAGGAAAGTGAATTTATCTGCCACTGTTGTGAAGAAAATTTGCCGTAAGGCAGGATTAGCACGATGGCCTCACAGAAAGGTTCAGTGCTGAAAACTTTTTTTGTTTTTTTTGCTTTTTGATTTTGCTATGAATCTACCCTTTGCTGATTCATGTTTCATGTGTCTCCCAACATGAGCACAGGTCAAAAGCGTTTGGAAGCAAATCACAATACTCAGAAGAACAATATTAGAATCAGAAGATGAAGAGTCAAGGGAAAACACTCAAGCGGAAATTAACAGACTTGAACTAGATATGATCCAGCATTGTGGTGGAATTGCACCAACTGCATTAAATCTTGAAAACTTGGACATATAGATTGTTATGGAGAGGAGGCTAACCTTATTCTTTTAATTAGTTTATAACTTTATTTTTGTACCGTAAGTCTTTTGTAACCTATAGAATATTGATATTACTTACTCCATTTTTTGTTAGACTTTCTTTGTTGTTTACATTTGAGTTAGGCTTTGTGGGTGGTGATGATGTTCATTTTGTAATTTTTTTGTAACTGCTACTTTTAGACATATATGGGTGGTGATGATGTGGATATTGTTATTTTTTTGCAACTGATACTTCTAGACATATATTTTGGTTAGTCTGATATTGTATTTTGTTTCATGTGCATAGAAGTGGCAAGAAACCATTAGCCCATTCAAACTTTGACCATTTGTCAGTTTATTTAACAAATAAATCATTAGCTGCTGGAGACAAAAGGAAGCAGTTAAGAGTTCAATCTCAAATTCTCTCTATCCGAAAGTATCATCTAATGAGTAGCTAAAATTTATTTTGGAATGAGTTATATAAACACTTGCCCTGCTACTTTCATTTTGAGAGGCACATCATTATGATTATGCATTGCAAGTTGCAACGGTCACGATGGCTTTCCATTGGTATAGGATTAAAAGCAATCATCGGCTCAGTTTGGTTATTGCAAGTGATTATGGACTGCAAGTTAATAATTCATGACTCAAATGGTTTGTGGCTGAATGATTATTGTTCCTCTCACTTTTTCTGTGCATATTGAAATCATATGCAAATATGGATGATACAATCAATCGCACAGAATGAATACAAAATATTTCAAAACATTTTATTTTTTTTAGAGTTTCGATGTGAGAGAAAAATCACAGAGAAGTCTTTTTTATCTGATTTCCTTCCATACTTGTAAACCATGACTGATCATGATGAATCATGCATATCGGCGGTGAAGAGTCATGCCTGTTCGACGGTGAAAAATCATATATGTTCACCCGTGAATAGTTATGTCTGTTCAACTGTCAAAAGACACATCTCTTTACACCCAACTTCTTATTCATAACATTTGAATTTTATAAGAATTCCAACAGTTTCGTGCAATGAAAAGCATCATTTAATTGTTGCAAGTGATGAGCTTTGATGAGCATGTTGGAATGGGTAGTTTTTAGTGAGTTGTTCATTTTGGCTTTGAGTGCAGAGTTGTACAGAACGAGTTGTGTAATTTTTCCAATTATTCCATCTAGTGTTCTGCACAGCTTCTGTTAATTTGGTGAAACTCTGCCTCAAGAATCTCACATTTCTCTTCTCTCAGTTTTGGGACAGTGTACAAAAATAGTTGTGAAATTGTTTCTCTCAATTATTTCTTGTTAGAATCGCTACCAGGTGAATAGCAATCATGGCATTCTTTGATCGGATCAGGACTAATGATTTTACTCTCTTCAATTGAGTTCTTTTTAGGGTAATGAGTTGTGAAATTGTTCCAAGTATTTCATCCTTGTTCTACGTAGTATCCCAGCACCTAACTTCGTGACCTCTGCTGGATTCAGTATACTCAAATTTTCTCATTTTTTGATTTTATACATTCTCAACTGGCGTGTACGAAATGAGTTGTGAAATTGTTCTCAATTATTTTATCTGAGTCTTAGGATAATTTGGTAATTTACCACATCTATTCTCTTTTTTGGATTTTAGACATTCTCAATTGATGTTAGACATTCATTACTTACTTGTCTATGATTTGCAACCGCTTGAAAGTGCATATTGGCATATTGAAATAGGAAGAAAAGTTGTGTCTTATCCTAGTGTATTGTGTCTGGTCATAAAGGAACAGGAAAATGGGTGCGCAAGAGCAAGCAAGAAAAAAATGAAATAAAGAATATACCAGGTGCCCAAACTGTGTGATCCAGTATCTTCTGATAAGAATCTAGGGAAAATAGACAGTGTTAGCACATATATAAGGAACAAATCAAGTGCATAATCAATGTTTTCCAACACCAATTGCATGTTTCCTTTGCGCTCTATTTGTTTTGCATCATCCTCAACCTGGAAAAATCATAATCATAAGCATAGAGAAACAGTTTTGGATCCTTCGGATGCTGCGTTTAAACGGTAGTACTCCACTTTTGGTAATTTTGGAAAGACATAGGCATAGAGAAGAACGCAAAGAAGCTCAAAGAATGTTGATATAGCAAAGAACAGAACTGCAGGTGCAGTATAATGATAAGTGATTAGTAACTAAATTGTATGAGTCTGTACAACACTCATAATTGTATATAGTTCAATGACAGTAAACAAGAACTGGAACAACTTGTGAGGTATTAAAAAGGGCAAACCCCAATGCACATGGCTCCTCAACTTGCGAGGATAGGAATGAATGAGTCGATTATATCCATCCTTATTCTTATATTTCAGCAAAGAGTCTGTTTGCAAAACTCGAACTGTGACCTTCCCATAAAAAAAAACAACTCACCTTCTAAGAGTGTGAGTTAACATGATACTGAAAGAATTAATTCCACAATGTTATAGGAACTACAATCCAATTTCATTTATATTGCAAGGAAAACAGCCATAATCTTCAATAAGACACATAATCATGAATATCTTCATGAATTGTGGGAAAATAGAGTTGAAAAATCTAGTTTCAAACTTATTCCTGACAAAATTGACAGAACACAAATAGAGCCAAGTAATACTAGTATAGAAGCTAAAATTGTTTCCATATTAACCAGTAATTCAGATAAACTCTGAATTATCAGATGCTTCAATGTTAAGCACTGGAGAGTTGAACTTACTAGCTCCTTTGCGAAGACCATTGATACGAACCGACCCAAAAATACAAGCTTACAACGATCAACAAAGGAAACAATTGTCTGAATATTCAACTCTAAATATATTTAACAGTGACAATTACAAACAGAGACACTTGCAGAAAAAAGAAGATTACAATGAAACCAAATGGAAATTAACAATGCCCAGAAAATTAAAGGATAGGTGTGAGACAGTTGGAGAGGTCTCACTCTCCCAAGTTCCATTCCCAACAATATTCCAGATCCTTCTCACGTCCTTGCCCTCCACTATTTATTCAGCATTTCCCTCCATTTCTTGCTAACAGTTGTCTGTTTTTAGTCACACCTAACAACCCATATGCTGACTCAACTCAATGGCTTTCCCTAAAGTGCCCTTAAGGGTGGTATCGTATCAACCATCCTCAGAATTCTCAAATGCTGCTTTTGTAATTAACCTCAAAGCAGATGTTAGTGCACCCGATGCTGCTAAACCAGCAAGGAAAGACTGCAGCAATAAAACCATACAAAATAAATGCATATGTAGAAGGAATTATCTAAAACTTCATGGTAATTCAAAAGCTGATTCTGACCTGCATGAATTCCGTCTTGTGCATTAGCATCTGCTATTCCAAATGCACCACTAATTGTGCATATACCAATGAAAGTTCCAAGGCCTCCTTTACCAGATGTTGCTCAATCCAACTATGGCAGATTAATAGGTAAAAACAAAACCAAAAGTCAAAACCACATCATCCTAAAGGAATCAAATTTTACAAACAAGTGAACAGAACTTACAACCAACACCAACAAAGTGCTTATGATATACAAGAGTAAGCACCCTAGAAAGGTGGTATTTCTGCACAAGGAGAAAAGGAAATTAAAAAATTTCCGTGCGAAGGAAATCCTGTTATATAAGTTACAACAATAACAACATCTGAGAACCACAAAATTGAAGATGCATATGGACTAAAATAAATAAATATGATCCTTAGAATATGTATGTACTAGAGTGTAAGAAGATCTAGCAAGGGGCGAACCGGAGCAGTGGTAAAACTGTTCCTTCATGACTGAAAGGTCATGAGTTCGAATCCAGGAAACAGCCTCTTTGCCCTTATGCAAAGGTAAGGCTGCGTACAAGGATTTCCTCCCCCCCACACTCGCTAGTCGGGTTTAATGAGGAGTGGTTTTTTGGTTTAATACTGAAATTTATTGTTCAGAAGGTTTAGTAATTTCAAATTCACAAACTGACTTGTAAGTAATGGTACTACACCAGAGGAATGAATGAGTAGCCAAATCAACTGAAGAATGCATCAGAATGTATATAATTACCTGAAACAAGTGAACATAGTAATCTTCTATTGTTAGTATACTGTTCCACGCAAAAGACACCCATTCCAAAGAAGCGAGCAATAGCATACCACTATTGCAGCATTTTTTCCCTGTTAATGGCAAAGAAAGGAAATGAAGTAATAATGAACGTTTATGTTCCTGAATTAAAGTAAAAACCAGTGACAATTAAGAACACAAACCTCAAGACGCGTTGGAGGTTCACTGTTACCATTGCTGCCTTAGATGCTTAATTCTCTTTAATCAAGCTCTACAAGAAGGTAGCAAAACCTTAGCCAAGGGCTTAATGTGACAGAATAGCATCTATGACTTCAATTTGTATATTAACAACGGGTAACCCTGCCATGCACCGTTCAAGTAATTAATTCACACCACACACATAAAAGGAAAGAAAAGAACAATAAAAAGAAAATACAATAAGTGACGTCATGATAATTTTGACCCTAGTATATTAATAAAATTGTCTACCATATTCATGATAATTCACCACTATAATAATAAATTCTTGCACGACCCAGGAAACGAAACTAGCAATAAATCATTCATTTAGGCAATACAATATGCACCTACATACGCCCTAGCAAGTGATATTATGAACCCACAAAAATCTTAACTTGTGCTAAGCGATAACCTTTTTATGGAAAACCCACTTGAGAAAAATTCAAATATATTCAATCACAGAAGTAGAGAAGCCAATAAGATAAGAATGCAGGAGAGATAAGAAGAAACAGAGAAATCAAAAAGATAAGAAAGCAAAAACCAAAAGAAGACTTCCTTTTTTTCAATGGGTTAGGCGCGTTTCCTTCACGCGCGCGAAAGTTTTATTTCTGGTAGGGTTTTTTCTTCGTTGATTTTTGCTGGTGCCATGGGAGATCCGATGGAGATTAGGAACGAGACTTTGTCCATGATAAGACGAAGTACTAAGCGTACCAAAAGTGGTGATGAGATTCCAATCGTAGATCGTATGCGAGTCTCCATCAAGGAATTTCAGAAGGGAGAGGCTAGGTCTGCGAAGCCGCGATCGTTTGCTGAAGTCACTGGGGTGGAGCACGGGGTGTTGGGAGAGGCCACTCCATGGCTAACTGAGGAGGAAGAGCCTGAGGAGGAGCCCCTGGATCCGAATCTAGGGGCGATCTCTGAATGGGGCTTTCAAACAATTGTGAGGGAGGACGGATCGGTAGAGATCAGGAGTAATAAGGAAGCGAAAGCTCGTATGAGGCAGCGCTGGAAGAATGCCCTGATTGTGAAGCTCCTTGGCAAGAAAATTGGGGTAGGATTCATGAAGAAGAAGCTGGAATCATTCTGGGCAAGGGCAGGTAGCATCACTGTCGCTGGTTTAGGGAATGAGTTTTTTTCCGTGCGTTTCACTAGTTTGGAGGATTTAAACTTGGCCATCACTGGAGGACCGTGGGTAATCTTTGGGCATTATCTAGCTACTAGGAAATGGGAGCCATGTTTTGATCCAGAACATGCTAACATCCATAAGGTAGCTGCCTGGGTAAGACTTCCGGGAATTCCTCAGGAGTACTGTGAGTATCCTTTCCTCAGTCAATTAGGGACAGTAATTGGTAAAGTCCTAAAAGTAGACAAGACTACTTCAACTGGTGATCGGGCACGATTTGCTAGGGTGTGTATTGAAATTGATTTGGCTAAGCCTCTAAGAGGAGAGTATATTTTGGATGGGTGTCTGAAGAAGGTAAAATATGAGGGGCTGTTTCTGATATGCTTGAGATGTGGTCGTTATGGTCACAATTCGGACTCATGCCCTGACTTTGCTAAACCAGTCCCTATGGCAAACCCTGTTCCAGTTCCTGAACAGCCAGTTGATATTCCTGGGGTGCAAGGGGTAGGACCGTGGATGGTGGTGCAATGTAGGAAGAAAGGTGGCCAGGGTACCAAGAAGGCTGAAGTAAGCTCTAATAGATCTTTTGGGGAGGATTTATCCAACAAGAACTCTAAGGTAGCTTCTAAGAAAGGTGTGTCAGTGATCAATTCTTAGAAGAGTATGCCTGTTAATGTGCCTACTGTGGTGCCCCTTTTCAGTTTGGTGAATAAGGAAAATCTTTCCTTGGAGAGTGAGACTCTGCTTCAAGACCAGGGAATGAAATTCTCAGCAAAGGCAGATATGCCAGTTAGGAAACCTGTAGGATCAAAGCCTTCGGTGGCTAGTAGTAGAAAGTTGGCTTCCAAGGCGTATGCAATTAAGGGCAAGGGGGTAACCCAACCTATAGCTCCTGTTGTAGCAGACAGTAGCAGCTCATTCTTGAGGGAGCCTACTATGGATTATTCTCAGGGTCCTGTGGAGATGCAGAAAGGAAAGTTTTGGGGAGATTCGATGATGCCAGTGGATGCATCCTTGGTGAAGCCTGACTCTAACCAATCAGAAGCTCTAAGGCACTCTGCCCTGTTGTTGGAGGAGATTACTTTGAAGGACCCAGACCCTCCTGATGCTGTTTTTAGTGTGACTACTAGTAAGATTGGAACTCAATCAGGTATGGAGGTTGATCTGGCTATTTCTTCTTCGGATTTAGTTTTGAATTGTGTGAATTCTGATGTTTCTATAGAAGAGAGTAGTCAAGATAATTAGGATGCTGAACATGGTACGTTTGGGGAAAGTAGCAAGAACTTAGGAATCTTGCATCATCCTAACCTATCCTTATGAATATTTTGACTTGGAATTGTAGAGGTGCTGTAAATAACAAGTTCAAGAGCACCTTTAACAGGTTTAGGAAAAAATATGGGGTTGGTGTGGCTGCTATTTTGGAGCCAAGGGTGAGTGGTGATAAGGCTGTTAATATAATTAGGAGGCTTGGATTTACTAATTATATTATCTCTGATGCTAAAGGCTTTGCTGGAGGCATATGGATCTTATGGGATCCTTTGGATGTACATATTTCTCTGATTAGGAAAGATGATCAGTTTGTTCATGCTTGGGTGGAATTTCCAGATAAGAGAGGTTTTTATTGGACTACTGTGTATGCTAGTCCAAAAGAGGATATGAGGTTTTTTCTTTGGGAAGATTTGAAACACCTTGGTAGGAACATGAATGATCCCTGGATGTTGTCAGGTGATTTTAATGAGATAGCGTCTGCTTCTGAAAAAAGAGGAGGTGCTCCAGTTGATCTTAGAAGGTGTAACAGATTTAACAATGTGTTGAACTCATGTGGTGTTATGGATTTAGGGGGAGGAGGTAACAGGTTTACATGGAAAGGGCCCAAGTTTCTTCACTTGAAAAGGATTTTTAAAAGGCTGGATCGTGCTGTTGCTAATGAGCTGTGGAGAAATTGTTTTGATCTAGCTGATGATGTGACCCTTCCTAGGATGTTCTCAGATCATTGTCCTGTGTTAATCCGATTGGAGATAGTTGAATCAGCTTGGAGGGAGAGACCCTTCAGGTTTCTTGCTGCTTGGCAGAAGGATCCAAGGTTTAGCCTATTTCTAAATTCTAACTGGGATTCTACTTCTAAACTTCAAGATAGTCTGCAGTCTCTTATTCCTCAGGTGAAGGTTTGGAACAGAGAAGTGTTTGGTTTCATTGAGCATAGGAAAAATAGGGTGACTGCTAGGCGGGAGGGTATTCAAAGGCTGTCTAACTCTACAGGGCATAGTCACTTAGAAGACCTGGAGGGAAAATTGAGAAAAGAGCTAGCTGAGATCCTGGATCATGAAGAGCAAATCTGGTTTCAGAAATCAAGGGGTGACTGGATCAAGGATGGAGATAGGAATACCCGTTTCTATCACACAAGTACTTTAATCCGTAGGAAAAAAAATAAGGTCATTAAGCTTCAAAATAATTGTGGAGGTTGGGTGACTGGTGAGGAAGATCTGATTGAGTTAGCCAGAGACTACTTTCAGAATCTGTTCAAGGAGGAGAGGTCTATGCCAAGCTGGTTTCAAACCTGTTCCACTTGGCCTGTTATCAGTTTGGACCAGAAACTGCTTCTATCTTTAGAGGTTACTGTTAAGGAGATCAAGGAGGCCTTTTTCCAAATGCCTTCTTTGAGAGCTCCAGGGCCAGATGGTTTTCCTGCCTTGTTTTTTCATAAAAATTGGGGGTTGCTAAGACATCAGATTTTTGGTTGTATGAAGTTTTATCTGCAGCATCCAGATCAGATAAGGGAGATTAATCACACTCTGATTGCCCTCATTCCTAAGGTAGATAGGCCCTGTTCGATGAAACAATTTAGACCTATTGCTCTATGCAATTCTATCTACAAAGGTTTGAGTAAGATTCTGGCAAAAAAAATTAAAACCTCTCCTAGGTGACCTCATTTCACCTAATCAGGTCAGTTTTGTCCCTAAAAGACACATTCAGGATAATATTATCATAGTTCAGGAACTTATCCATGCTATGCACAGGATGAATGGAAAGAAAAGTTTCTTCTCTATGAAGATTGATTTGGAGAAAGCTTATGATAAGCTTGATTGGAGGTTTATCAAATCTGTTTTGGAAGACTTGAACCTGCCTGGTGACTTCACTGATGCCATTATGGGATGTGTAACCAGTCCTTACCTTGAAGTGCTGTGGAATGGAGCTAGAACTCCTGGGTTTTATTCGCAGAGGGGTATAAGGCAAGGGGATCCCCTATCCCCTTACCTTTTTGTTCTCTGTATGGAGAATCTCACACATTTGATCTTGGATGAGGTGGGGAATAAGAAGTGGCTTCCTATTAGAGCTGGCAGAAATGGTCCCTATATTTCACACTTGCTCTTTGCAGATGACATTGTTCTCTTTGCAGAGGCTTCTATCAGTCAATTGGAGTGTATAACTGGCTGTTTGGAGAAATTTGCTAATATGTCTGGCCAGAGTGTTAGCTTAGAGAAATCCTGCATCTTCTTTTCTAAGAATGTTGGACATGAAGCAGAAGAATTAATTTCTAGGGTCAGTGGATTTAAGAAAGTTAGGAATGTTGGTCGTTATTTGGGAGCACTTATGAGGCATGTAACATCCCCGTCTCGAGCCGGTTCAATTAACATACACATGATATAAACAGAAACAGCGGAAGACTTAACTTACGAAAATATGAGCTAACTTTTTCTTTTTCTAACTTAATTCTTACTCGGCGTAAACGAAAATCGGGCAGAGTTTCCTCTATAAATCGGACAACTGGGGATTTTCCAATCCCACTCAGAAGCATTTCCTGATAAACAGTTTATACAACATATCAATTCAGAAATACCAGATATCCAAATATAATCGAATACCCATACATGGGCGCATGCATAACATGGCTCCGTGCCACTAAATCTAACAGCATGCCATCAAAACATAAACCTATCTGAATACTACATCATCATATAACGTTCCTGAATACTCAAATGTACATGCATCAAACTGACAGACATGTACAAAACATATACAGGCCATATACAAAATAAAGGATCAATATCATGATCCATCAAATGCGAAAATACTAAAATACATCAAACACTCCAAAAAGGTAGCAGCCTACAGCCACTCAAAATCCGGTCTGTCAACTGCCTCAGCCACGTGTCGTGTCCCTGCCTAGTGAGGACTCACCGGAAATCTGGGCACCTGAAAATGTGTCCCCAAGGAGGGGTGAGATTACAAATCCCAATAAGCTCCAGGTTTATAGAGAATTCTCCATACCCCTGGCTCACTCCTGCATGAAAGTCAGATCAGAGTATACAAATACAACATATAACAGATATCATAACAGAACAGAGCATATATCCATATCATATCAGAGATGTGCGCCGTCATTCCCAAGGGAGGACCCCAAGCGGAAATCAACGCACGTGTTCCCGAGGGAGGACCCCAAAGCGGAACCAGACATATCAGAGGAGTACACCATCAGTCCCGAGGGAGGACCCCAAAGCGGACGTCCGGGTACTATACAATCAATGGCCAGAGATTGTTACAGAAATCAAATTACAGAAGTCATATCAGAGCAAAACATATCATGTTATCAAATAACTCTATATGAATGCATCTATACAAGGCATCTAAATCACAGTCATACAGTCCAACCATAGTTCACTAACCATGGTGGAGCACTCAAGCAAGAAAAGACTCCTTAAACATAGAGCTTACCTCTTGAAGCTTTACCAATACGCTTACTTGTGGAACAAGTTACTTTTATCGCTTCAAGAGATTTCCGATCCTTCTCAATCCCTAGGCACACCTAGAGAATAATTTACAATGCATCAATAAAATGATGCAATACCATAATTATTTCATAAGCATACATTTTATCGCTTATTTTCCTTTCTTTGCATTTTTGCCAATCCTATGCCAATACACAAGTCTAGACCTCTTTATAACCGTTGGTGTTCTTTAATTTAATCAACCATTCCCTTAGGAATTTTCAACATAAATCATGCTATTTTTCTTCAAAACTCATCACCTTTATACAATTTATTACAACACATTTTATTTAAAATAAAATGTACAAAATATATCCCTAAATACCCTATAGGTCGAATCCTACAAGGGGAATTTCCAAAGATCCTTCTCTTTTACAATGCATTTTCGTTACTTCATTACAACTTGCAAACACCTAGGAATGCTTCCACTAAATTCCTATTTTGAGTTTAGACACCAAGTCCTTTTTACTTAGGCATTCTTACTAACTCATCCATTTTCACTCATTTCCAACACACTATACCTTCACAATACATAATATAATTTTTTCCACAATAACTCCTACTCACTCCATGATGGCCGAAACCTAGGAGGAAGATGCAATAGGACTTTTAAATTTTTATATCACATGTGGATGCTTACTCAACACTATAACTTCCTAAACAACAATAATCCATCATAAATTTCACATTCTAACATCAATTATTTCCCAACAAAATATGCTCATCAATTTCATAACTTAAATCATCAAAATAATATCATGGAAATAGAGGTTTCTTACCTCTAAACACTTGTACAAAGCCTAGAGAGCAATCTCCAAGCCAAGCTCCATCCAAAAACTCACTTTTTCTCCTCCAATGAATAGTAACTCGAAAATGAGAGGAGGAATAACTCTTCACACACTCAACAAAACCTCAAATTGATGGTTGGAATGGATTCATTGGGTGTTTTACAAGCAATTTCATGTGGTGGGTCTTTGGATTTGGTGTAGAAATGATGGAGAATCAAGGAGAAGAAATTCAAAACCCTACCCCCCCTTCTCCAATGGTGCAGCTCGGTTTTTGAGAGGGTGAGAGGAGAGAGAAACTGATTTGGGATAATGAGACTAAGTCACTTATAAGGCTAGCACATGTGGCCTTTTTTAACAGATGTTTTTCTATCGCGTATTTTAACTTAAATTGACCCGGAACTAACTTAAAACTACGAACATATTTTTATTTTTCTAAAATCATTTACATTAATTTTTATCTGTTACAAAACAATATTCATAATTCACAGTATGGTTTTTGCACCGTTTTTGACGAAATGCACTGTGAATCACTAATTGTACTTTATTTACTTTTAAAACTTAACACTTATAAACTTATCATTTTCTTGGGCCTATATTGACTTGCTTGGCATATATTGGACTTTCTTATTCTTATTTCATCAATTATTTATTTCTGGACTCTACCGGTTGCTTAAACAGCAGTACAAAATACCCGGTAGAAACACTATTCACGAGATTTTCACGGAAAGTGCCAGACTATACAATTTTTCGTTCTGAACTCATATTTGTCATCAGAATTTTCAAATTATGTTCCTAAAATTATTTTGCTCATTTTAAGCTCTACCGGTTAATTCACAAAACTGTAAATTCTCCGGCAGAACGCACTGTTCATAACATAGTCATGATTACAGTCAAAATACTCGAAATCGCTCACTGAATCTAATTATGGCATTTAAATCCTTAAATTAAATCTCTAACTAAGATTTACCAGTTAGGGTCATTATATTCACCCCACCTTTTAAGGATTTTGCCCACAAAATCAAATATCAAATATACATATACCTGACATCAAACTCAGGATATCGCTGGAGAATTTCATTCTCCCGCTCCCAAGTGGCGTCCTCAGGAGTCAATCCTTCCCATTGTACCTTGATCATGGGAATAGTCCTGTTTCTCAACACTTTTTCATCACGTGCTAGAACCTTAAACGGTCCCACAACAAACTTCAAGTCTTTTCTTACTTCGATATTGTCCGGCTGTACAATGTGGGATTCATCCGGCACGTATTTTCGAAGTTGACTGATGTGAAAAACACTATGCAAATTTGACAGATGTGGAGGTAAGGCAAGCTGATAAGCCACAGGTCCGACCCTTTTCATAATCTGGTAGGGCCCAATGAACCTAGGACTCAACTTCCTCACTCCTAGAGCACGCCCAACACCCGTAGTCGGAGACAAACGGATAAATACATGATCCCCTTCTGAAAATTCAAGGGGTCGATGCTTTGCATCATAATAACTCTTTTGGCGACTCTGTGCTTTCTTCAATCGATCCTTAATCATCATAATTTGATCGGTAGTCTCTTGGACCATATCAGGCCCAAATAACTGCCTCTCTCCAATTTCTGACCAACAAGTAGGCGCCCTGCACCTACGGCCATACAAAGCTTCATACGGAGCCATGCCCAAACTGGCATGATAACTATTATTGTAGGAAAATTCCACTAGAGGAAGATATTTATCCCATGCATTTCCCTGCTCTAAGGCACAAGCCCTCAACATGTCCTCCAGGGTCTGAATAGTCCTCTCAGTCTGACCATCAGTCTGGGGATGATAAGCCGTGCTCAGCCTCAACTGTGTACCGAAGGCCTGTTGCACTGCATCCCAGAGTCTAGAAGTAAATTTAGGGTCCCGATCACTAATGATACTTTCAGGAACACCATGAAGTTTCACAATCTCTCTTACATATATCCGAGCCAACTGCTCTGTGGAGAAACTCGTTTTAACTGGTATGAAATGTGCAGACTTTGTCAATCTGTCAACAACTACCCAGATGGAATCAAAACCAGCCTGAGTTCTCGGTAATGCTACTACAAAATCCATAGAAATACTGACCCATTTCCATTCCGGAATATCCAAGGGCTGCAGTAATCCAGAAGGTCTCTGATGTTCAATCTTAACTTTCTGACATGTCAAACACTTACTCACAAATAGAGCAATGTCTTTCTTCATTCCCGACCACCAGAAATTCCGTTTCAAGTCTTGGTACATCTTGGTAGCACCAGGATGGATAGTGTACTTACCCATGTGACCCTCAGTTAATACCTCATCTACCATCTGACCTTTTGGAACAATGATCCGATCCTTGTAAAACTTAAGACCGAACCTATCAGTGGACACAAAGTCCTGCTCTTTCATAGACTGAATCTCTTCATCAAGCAATTGAGCTTCTTTAATCCGCTCAACTAATGAATTCAGGACTACCGTAGTAGTCAATAAATGCGGACTATCTTCTATATTCACAGGAATGTGGAGATCCCTGAATTTCTCAATCAAATTATACTCGGAAATCATCAAATTGGCCATACCAAGCGTCTTTCTGCTTAAAGCATCAGCTACTACATTGGCTTTACCAGGGTGATATTGCAATTCAAAATCATAATCCTTCAGAAATTCCACCCATCGGCGTTGCCTCATATTTAGCTCCTTCTGATCAAACAGATACTTTAGACTTTTGTGGTCACTGTAGACAATAAAATCGGCCCCGTATAGAAAGTGTCGCCAAATTTTCAATGCGAACACTACGGCTGCCAACTCAAGATCATGTGTCGGATAATTCTCCTCATGCGGTTTCAACTGCCGAGAAGCATAAGCGACCACCTGACGGAACTGCATTAACACACAGCCTAACCCAAACTTAGAAGCATCACAATACACCACAAACTTACTTGTAGGATCCGGCAATATTAATACCGGAGCTGTAGTCAACTTCCTTTTTAACTCTTGAAAGCTCACTTCACATTCTTGGGTCCACACAAATGGGTTCCCTTTACGGGTTAACCGTGTCAAAGGTAAAACCATCCGTGAGAATCCCTCAATAAAACGCCTATAATATCCAGCCAAACCAAGAAAACTCCTGATCTCTGTAACATTTTTAGGACGTTCCCATTCTACCACTGCTTCAATCTTGCTCGGGTCCACTGCCACTCCTTCAGATGAGATGACATGGCCCAGAAATTGTATCTCAGAAAGCCAGAATTCACATTTTGATGGTTTAGCATACAACTGATGCTCTCTCAGAATCTGCAAAACAACCTTTAGATGCTCAGAATGCTCTTCTTTACTCTTTGAATATATCAGTATGTCATCTATAAAGACCACCACAAACTGATCCAGATAGGCTTTAAAGATCCGATTCATATAACCCATGAAAACGGCTGGTGCATTTGTAAGCCCAAAAGGAATAACCAGATACTCATAGTGCCCATAACGGGACCTGAAAGCTGTCTTCGGAACGTCATCCGGCTTTACCCGGATCTGATGATACCCGGACCGGAGATCAATCTTAGAAAATACAGTCGCACCACGCAACTGATCCAACAAATCATCTATACGCGGCAAAGGATACTTATTCTTAACAGTAACCTTATTCAACTGCCGGTAGTCTGTACATAATCTCATAGACCCATCCTTCTTCTTAACAAAGATCACCGGGGCTCCCCAAGGAGACACACTCGGCCTAATAAAATTTTTTCTGGATAAGTCTTCAATCTGCTTCTTCAATTCGGATAATTCCAGAGGTGACATCCGGTATGGGGCAAGAGAGATAGGTCCCACACCAGGCAATAAGTCAATTGCAAATTCAATTTCCCTCTCTGGAGGGAAGTGCGGAATTTCATCCGGAAAGACATCCTCAAATTCAGAGACAATCGGAATAACAGAAACTGGCTCCTTGTTGACGCCAACCAAACCTCCCAATAAAACATACCCGGAATCTCCTTCCTTCAAGGCCTTTACCACCTGAAGTACAGACAAATAAGGAGACTCCCTTTCTTCATCATGAGATGAGACAGAAATGGTTTTACTGCAGCAGTCAATCTTCACACAGTACTTGGACAACCAATCCATCCCCAGAATTAAATTCACAGAAGCAAGGTGCAAGACAATAAAGTCGGCAGAATATTCCCTGCCTTCATACTTGAATTTCACATTTTCACAAACATAGTCTTCATTAAAAACTCTTCCCACAGCCGTAACAATACGCATAGGAGTTTTCATTTTTATCACATGCAGACCAAATGCTTCAGCTACATAATCAGCAATAAAAGAATGCGTGGCACCAGAATCAAACAAAACACTAAGCATTTCATCATGAATAGAAATCATACCTCGCACCAAACTAGCTGACCTCTCAGCCTCTTGCTGAGTCACTGCATATACTCGGGCAACTGGAGGTGGGAGAGGTAGAGATGGTTCCTCAACCACAATAGGAGCCGGAGTGGCCTGAATAGTAGAAACCTGTCCCCCATTAAAGGGGCAGTCCCTAATAAAATGCCCAGGTTGGCCACATTTGTAACACAATCTTTGCTCTTTTCTGCAAACCCCAGCATGAACTTTACCACATGTAGCACATAGAGAAGCAGGCTTAATATTTCCAGGCTTAGAATTTCCCGCCTTTTTGAACTTACCATCAGACTGTCTAACCTGCAACCCTTTTCCTTTAGAATTCCCAGAAGTGTTTTTAGGACCAGAATTAGGAGCAGATTGGTCCTTATGCTTCCTTCTGTAATATTCTTGAATATTTTTACACTTTTTAACAAGTGCAGCAAAAGTATCAAATGAGTCACCTGCAAGTTTTTCAGAGATGTTATCATGTAATCCTCTATGAAATTTAAAAATCAAGTCATCCTCTGTAGGTGGAGCTCTCTGGAAATGAGAGTATTTGGCCAGCTTATTGAACTTATTCAAGTATTCATCAATAGACATCTGACCCTGCTTTAGTTCTTCAAATTCACCCTTCTTCCTTATCCGGGCTTCAGCCGGAAAGTATTTCAGCAAGAATTGCCTTTCAAATAAAGGCCAGGTAATAGCATAACCCTGACATTCCAAGGGCAGACGGGTATTTCTCCACCAATCAGCTGCATCATTCTGCAACATATAAGAAGCATACAACAATTTCTGCTGATCATCACACTCCATGACAGTAAAAATGCGATCCAATTCTTCTAACCACTGAATTGCAGCAATAGGATCAATGCCTCCTTTATAATTTGGTGGTGCATGTTTTCGGAAGGCATTTAGCATTCTTTCTCTTTGCTCTCTATTAGTGGCTGGCTGTGCCACACCACCCCTGTGACTAGATTCTTCATTCACATCATTATTTCCTTCACCCTCCACAACAATGGGATTATGAGGAGGAGGAACAGGCTGTTGTGGTTGTGGCTCAGGCTGTGGCTGTTGCAAAGGCTGTGGCTGTGGACCTTGCCCACCCGCCCTCACCTCAACCAAGAGTAATCTCATCATTTCAATATTCGCCATTCTGCTTGCTGCCATCATTTCTTGATTGGCCAACCTATTAGCCTCTAACAGATCTTGATTTGCTTTCATCATCACTTCTAGCTCTCGCTGCCTAGCTGCAGCCATATTTTGTTGCATCTCAGTTAAGGCCATTATCATTGGATCTGGCTGTGAAGTATTTCCCCGCTGGTTTAGTCGGGGTCTTGCCAAATCTGCTAATATTGGATCGGTCGGGTCAATAGGAGGATCATGAGTCCTTCTTGGGCGAACCATAATTCTGCATATTTCACACAAAGGAATGAGTTAGCTACGCTCACACTCGGTGATCAGACATGCATATCATAGTATTCCAAGAAAAACTCAAGAATATAACAACCCGAACAGTTCATGCAATATTTCACAGGCTCTCCTAGAGAAACTGCTCTGATACCATAAATGTAACATCCCCGTCTCGAGCCGGTTCAATTAACATACACATGATATAAACAGAAACAGCGGAAGACTTAACTTACGAAAATATGAGCTAACTTTTTCTTTTTCTAACTTAATTCTTACTCGGCGTAAACGAAAATCGGGCAGAGTTTCCTCTATAAATCGGACAACTGGGGATTTTCCAATCCCACACAGAAGCATTTCCTGATAAACAGTTTATACAACATATCAATTCAGAAATACCAGATATCCAAATATAATCAATTACCCATACATGGGCGCATGCATAACATGGCTCCGTGCCACTAAATCTAACAGCATGCCATCAAAACATAAACCTATCTGAATACTACATCATCATATAACGTTCCTGAATACTCAAATGTACATGCATCAAACTGACAGACATGTACAAAACATATACAGGCCATATACAAAATAAAGGATCAATATCATGATCCATCAAATGCGAAAATACTAAAATACATCAAACACTCCAAAAAGGTAGTAGCCTACAGCCACTCAAAATCCGGTCTGTCAACTGCCTCAGCCACGTGTCGTGTCCCTGCCTAGTGAGGACTCACCGGAAATCTGGGCACCTGAAAATGTGTCCCCAAAGAGGGGTGAGATTACAAATCTCAATAAGCTCCAGGTTTATAGAGAATTCTCCATACCCCTGGCTCACTCCTGCATGAAAGTCAGATACAGAGTATACAAATACAACATATAACAGATATCATAACAGAACAGAGCATATATCCATATCATATCAGAGATGTGCGCCGTCATTCCCAAGGGAGGACCCCAAGCGGAAATCAACGCACGTGTTCCCGAGGGAGGACCCCAAAGCGGAACCAGACATATCAGAGGAGTACACCATCAGTCCCGAGGGAGGACCCCAAAGCGGACGTCCGGGTACTATACAATCAATGGCCAGAGATTGTTACAGAAATCAAATTACAGAAGTCATATCAGAGCAAAACATATCATGTTATCAAATAACTCTATATGAATGCATCTATACAAAGCATCTAAATCACAGTCATACAGTCCAACCATAGTTCACTAACCATGGTGGAGCACTCAAGCAGGAAAAGACTCCTTAA
This sequence comes from Gastrolobium bilobum, assembly GCF_033153095.1. Lineage (NCBI taxonomy): Eukaryota > Viridiplantae > Streptophyta > Magnoliopsida > Fabales > Fabaceae > Gastrolobium > Gastrolobium bilobum. The sequence goes on along the minus strand of NW_026895271.1, from coordinate 26,711 downwards.
ACATAGAGCTTACCTCTTGAAGCTTTACCAATACGCTTACTTGTGGAACAAGTTACTTTTATCGCTTCAAGAGATTTCCGATCCTTCTCAATCCCTAGGCACACCTAGAGAATAATTTACAATGCATCAATAAAATGATGCAATACCATAATTATTTCATAAGCATACATTTTATCGCTTATTTTCCTTTCTTTGCATTTTTGCCAATCCTATGCCAATACACAAGTCTAGACCTCTTTATAACCGTTGGTGTTCTTTAATTTAATCAACCATTCCCTTAGGAATTTTCAACATAAATCATGCTATTTTTCTTCAAAACTCATCACCTTTATACAATTTATTACAACACATTTTATTTAAAATAAAATGTACAAAATATATCCCTAAATACCCTATAGGTCGAATCCTACAAGGGGAATTTCCAAAGATCCTTCTCTTTTACAATGCATTTTCGTTACTTCATTACAACTTGCAAACACCTAGGAATGCTTCCACTAAATTCCTATTTTGAGTTTAGACACCAAGTCCTTTTTACTTAGGCATTCTTACTAACTCATCCATTTTCACTCATTTCCAACACACTATACCTTCACAATACATAATATAATTTTTTCCACAATAACTCCTACTCACTCCATGATGGCCGAAACCTAGGAGGAAGATGCAATAGGACTTTTAAATTTTTATATCACATGTGGATGCTTACTCAACACTATAACTTCCTAAACAACAATAATCCATCATAAATTTCACATTCTAACATCAATTATTTCCCAACAAAATATGCTCATCAATTTCATAACTTAAATCATCAAAATAATATCATGGAAATAGAGGTTTCTTACCTCTAAACACTTGTACAAAGCCTAGAGAGCAATCTCCAAGCCAAGCTCCATCCAAAAACTCACTTTTTCTCCTCCAATGAATAGTAACTCGAAAATGAGAGGAGGAATAACTCTTCACACACTCAACAAAACCTCAAATTGATGGTTGGAATGGGTTCATTGGGTGTTTTACAAGCAATTTCATGTGGTGGGTCTTTGAATTTGGAGTAGAAATGATGGAGAATCAAGGAGAAGAAATTCAAAACCCTACCCCCCTTCTCCAATGGTGCAGCTCGGTTTTGAGAGGGTGAGAGGAGAGAGAAACTGATTTGGGATAATGAGACTAAGTCACTTATAAGGCTAACACATGTGGCCTTTTTTAACAGATGTTTTTCTATCGCGTATTTTAACTTAAATTGACCCGGAACTAACTTAAAACTACGAACATATTTTTATTTTTCTAAAATCATTTACATTAATTTTTATCTGTTACAAAACAATATTCATAATTCACAGTATGGTTTTCTGCACCGTTTTTGACGAAATGCACTGTGAATCACTAACTGTACTTTATTTACTTTTGAAACTTCACACTTATAAACTTATCATTTTCTTGGGCCTATATTGACTTGCTTGGCATATATTGGACTTTCTTATTCTTATTTCATCAATTATTTATTTCTGGACTCTACCGGTTGCTTAAACAGCAGTACAAAATACCCGGTAGAAACACTATTCACGAGATTTTCACGGAAAGTGCCAGACTATACATTTTTTCGTTCTGAACTCATATTTGTCATCAGAATTTTCAAATTATGTTCCTAAAATTATTTTGCTCATTTTAAGCTCTACCGGTTAATTCACAAAACTGTAAATTCTCCGGCAGAACGCACTGTTCATAACATAGTCATGATTACAGTCAAAATACTCGAAATCACACACTGAATCTAATTATGGCATTTAAATCCTTAAATTAAATCTCTAACTAAGATTTACCAGTTAGGGTCATTATAGTTGCAATGTAAGCAAAAAATGTGACTCATACATGCTTATTTGATTAAGTTGTATTCAAATCCCGTTCAGACAACATTTTTTTTTTGTGCTTAAAAAAATTTAATCCAATCTTTTTTTTTTTTGCTGATACTATGACTTTTTAGTGTTAACATATTAGTGTTACTTATTTAATGAGTTTTTGCCTTCTGTATCGTAGACACAAGGAATGAAAATCACACAGTAAATGACATATTTAGTAAGTGTTGAACTTATCCCTCCAATGATTGCTACGAAATGACACTGAATGAATAGCGTTGTCATATTATAGGTAAAAGCTGATCTTTTAAATTCATATTTGCTTGGTGTTATTGTTACCTTGATTTTGTTGATGAATGTTATAATTAACAATGATTTGTATGCATTTTCCTTTTTATATTCCTTACTCATGTTAACATGGTGTATTATAACGTATTATGGTGTATTATGATGTAGTTGTATGCAAAATTAATTATCTCTCTGAATAGCAATTTTTTTTTTGTGGTTGATATTTTCCAAGTTCTGTGTCATTGCTGTAATTTTTTCCACCTGAAATATAAAAAAAATAGCAACACATTTTTTTGTAAGTATAAGATTTACAATGCGATTAACCAATCACGACGGATGACAAATTTTTTGATCTTTTTCCCCGTACATCGCACAGATAATATACTAGTATAACACATAAGAGGACAACATAGAAAAAAAATACTACTCTATTATGTTTTAATTTTTTAATTTGAAACTAGTTATAAACAATTTCAAAAAAAATACTACTCCATTTGACTGCATATTTACGCTACCCTATGTTGACCCTGATCGTCCTGTCTCGACATGTTGCTATTTGCGCTAACAAAGCATATTCTTTGGTCGTTCTGTTCATTCATGCCAAAGCATTATTTATCCGGGTACACCCCTCTTTATCCGGGTAAATAATTCAAACATTTTTTCAGATTCAAGAAATATACTCGGGTAGGGAAATGTGTACCCGGGTTGGTAAAAAATTTCAAAATATACCCGGGTAGGTAGGGGTGTACTCGGGTAGGCTTCATGGTCAACGGTCAAACAATGGCAGATTGATGTTATATTTTCTGGAGAGGTTAAATTTCTGAAATAGTTTATAAATAAGGTCAATTTGATAATTAATTATTAAAAAAAGATTATAGTGATCAAAAAGCCTATAATAATGTGATGTTCTTTTGAGCAAACTAGTTATAAACATAGGGTTATACAAGTAGTATGTTACAGCAATTGTCCATAATTTTTGAGCAGAGACAAAAATGAAGAGAGAGAAAGTGATAGGAGAAAAAAGAAAAAAAAAATTGTGAACCCCATATTTTTATTATTTGTGCAAAAAAGAAATTTGTTTTACAGTTGCATGATATTAATATTATCCATAAACATAGAATAATTATTTACTACTATACGATAAAAGTATTACCCATTAATTAATGTGATGTTCTTGGTATGCGCAAACATGGCAGGGGGCCGCTTAGCTTGGAGTCATTGGCTTTTACTTTATTGAGTGGACAAGACATCTGATATGCGGCATTTGTTTTATTATTCTCTATTTATTAAGGGATTTATATTTATCATTTAACATGACACAATAAATTTTTCTACACACAATATTCTGTGGGACTCACACTTTTTTGAAGAAAAAAGAAAAAAGAAAAAATTACGGCATGCAAAACGAATCTTTATAACATTACATAATCAATTTTTCTACCACACAACTCTTATAAAACTCATTTATTAAACACCGTTTGCTCAGAATAAGGAACCAATAACAAGAGGAGCACATAGAAAAATGATAAGATACTACTTCGAGATACGTGCAACAAAATGTTTGCCTTTTCATTCGTTCATTCAAATTTTTTTGTAATATTCCATAAAAGCGAAACAATAAGATCTTTTCAATCCAAGGCTCAAGATCTAATTACAAGTAGCATAGGCACACAGAGAAAAGAGAAAGAGGGAGAACTCAAGTACCTACATACATCCATGACTTACAATTGCAACCGGCAAAATAAGCATCCTATCCACACTCCAATCCTCTTCTTCAAGATTATTCTTAGAACAAGTCTTCAAGATGGAAAGCTTGTAAACATTCCTTCCTTCATCTCAATTTTTTTTTTTTTTTGGGTTTTTTATTGTTATGCTTACGAATTTAACTGTGCATGCTAAGAGAAAGTTTTTTTTTTTTTTTTGTAGAAACTCCCAAACAATTTCACTAAGAAATATGGTGGTGATATGCCAAACCCAATGTTTCTCAAGCCTGAAGATGGCACTGAATGGGAATTATTTTGGACTAAAAATGATGGTGATATTTGGCTTCAAAAGGGTTGGAAGGAATTTTCTACGTATTACTCACTAGATCATGGTCATATGGTGTTGTTTGAATACAAGCACACTTCTCATTTTGATGTACGCATATTTGACAAGAGTACCCTTGAAATAAATTATCCTTTCCATTGCACTCAAGATGAACGGGATAACCTTGACCAGATTAGTGATGATCACTCAGTTAAAATTTCGGATGAGCTACCACCATGCCATAAGAATACACAGAAATCACCAATGTCTTCTCCTCAACCATGTAAGAAATTGAGAACTTGCACAAGTAATGTTGAAAGAAGCTCTACTTTGCAAATTGAAGGTACAATCTTGGAGAAGTCTAAATTTGCATCTGTAAAGAAAGAACCGGATGGTATGTATTTCAGGATCAAATTTTCCTTTTGTCATTTCATGGATCCAGTTGAGTTATATACATGAGGTCAAATTTTTATAACATACCTCATGTTGTTCAATTTTTCAGAGGATATAGGTGGTACTACAGAATTTCTAAGAGTGAAGCAGTTCACTTCTAAAATTACCGAAGCTATAAAAAAAGCCAAAACATTCAGATCTGAAAGTCCCTCTTTCACGGTTGTCATGAAGCCTGCCTATGTTGATGGATATAACTTGGTGAGCTTTTGATTAGCTTCATTTGTATCAGTTAAAGATAGTTTCTTATCTTTTGTTTGAAGCAGAAATATAACTTTCTAGTTAGATTTTCTAACATGAAAAAAGTAAAAAAATAAAAAATCCAGGCTGTCCCAGTACAATTTGCTGAAATATATTTGAAGAAAAAGGAAAGGAATATCCTCCTTCAAGTCTTGGATGGGAGAACTTGGGCTTGTAAATATAGATTCCCCAGAATTATTAGTAGATGGAAGAAATTTGTAACTGATAATGATTTGAAAGTGGGAGATGTTTGTCTTTTTGAGATGACCAACATCCGAGACCTTTCTTTGAAAGTACAAATCTTTCCACTTGCAGAAGAATCAAATTCCCCTTCAGTTCAAGGTAATACAAGTTTGTCTTTCTTTCAAAGTATTATTATGTTTGATCTGCATAGTAATGGCTGTAATTTTCTTCCTTAAAAACTGTTCAAGGAGATGGAATTCATTGGTTAGACCCTGGGAGAGTGCTGCATGTTGGATGTTTAAATATTAATACAAGAAAAGTTAAATCTTAGACACCAATGCTGCATGACCAGTTGGTAATTCATGTCTTCGTACTCCCTATAAAAATGCAAATGTGAATATTTGAACATTGTGCTGAGTGCATCCTTAAACTATGTGGTTCTGTGCCATGCCATATATGGGATGACAACTAAAAAATCTTCATTGCTGACAGGAGCTCTGAAAGAAGCTAGTGAATTCGGCTCAGAAAATCCCTTTTTCAAAGTTAAAATAAAGACCGATGATAAATTTAGACCGGTGAGGCTAAGTTAAACAGCAAATTAAATAGGGACAATGACCATATTGCCACTTTTTAGGCAAAATTTTACCTGATTGTCACTTCTGAAAAAAAATTTGCCAAAATGCCACGCCTGAATCTCGCTGGTCTGACAAGCGGGAATGGACTGGACACGTGTCAGCGTCTGAATGGTCAACCATTCTCGCTGGGCCGTCCAGCTAGAATGACAGAATGCTGACACGTGGCAAAAGTACAGACATGCAGAGAATGCCTGTTGCCACGTGTCAGCATTCTGTCATTCTAGTTGGGCGGCCCAGCGAGAATGGTTGACCATTCAGACGCTGACACGTGTCCAGTCCATTCCCGCTTGTTAGACCAGCGGGATTCAGGCGTGGTATTTTGGCAAATTTTTTTTCAGAAGTGGCAATCAGGTAAATTTTTATGAAAGGAGTGGCAATATGGTCAATGTCCCAATTAAATACATATATTTATGTATGAAAATTTTACGGTAGACGCTTCCATGTTTGAGGGTTATGGACATTTGATAGATAAATGAAAGGGGATAAGAGATCAAAGAGAAAAAATATTGGAATATTGGTGGGAAAAAATTAAGGTTTGATTTATTTTTCAAATTTTAAGAACCCTTCGCATGATCACATAATTTGAAATCACACGTGAGAGATTACTCTCTCTTTATACAATGCAAGCAGCAAAAATGTAGTTGTTTTTATAATATCATTAACTGTTGGGCTTTGATCTCATAACTTGATGCAGAATGTACCACTTGTCTTCATGAGAGACTACTTCAATAACATGATGCAGATTGTGATGTTACAGTTTGGAAAGAAATTGTGGCCTGTAAATTTAGTGAGTTATGCATCTGCAAATAGAAATGGTGCTCGATGGAAGTTTTCTAATGGTTGGTTGCAATTTGCTCGAGAAAGTAAATTTGTAGATGGAGATGATTGTGTGTTTGAACTCATCAACAGAGAAAATGCAGTACTTAATGTTCATATTTTTTGAGGCCACGGTTAGGAAAATCTAATTGGAGCTATTGGTACCATAACTCTCTGACAATGTATCACTCCCATTGAATGCTTTTGGTAAAATTGACATTGTATTATATTGTAGTAATTAATCCTTGTGAGGCGTAGTTATTAATATTACGACAAGAAGTGCTGTTTTCGTATGAATTTAAAAATGTATGGCTTGCATTTAATATTTTTAATATTTTTTACATTTGTTTAGTTAAAAATTTATCATTGGGTGGGTTTTAAGCTAACTTTGATTTTCATTAGATATACTCTATTCGTATAAGAATATAAAACAAACAAAACCTGTGAATATGCTATTTTCCTTATAAAACTAAGTATTTAAAACTTTAGAAAAACATCTATCTTTTTAAGGGATATAAACTTATATCATTTTATATTTTAACCGTTGATTTTTGTCCATCAACAGTTATAATCTCTTGGGTCAAACTTAATGAGTTATATTTATTATTAATTAATTAATAATTTTGATTCAATATATTATAATCGTATTCTTTAAAATGACAGATATTATTCCCTTAAAACTATATAAAATATGAGAATGTCATTTTTTACGATTCACTGTATAAAATAAGTATTTAAGAAAGTGATTTAGTTCAAGTCGCGGTTGGGCAAACTGTTCGGGCTAGGACACAATGGAGGATGGTTTTGTGGCGTGTGGGTTTGATGAAATTGAAGAGAAATATGGTTAGTTGATGTTGAGCCAGAGAGAAAGAGAGGTTAGGGTTCGGGTGTGTTGGGTTGGAGACTTCAAATGAAAAGGGTAACCCTTGAGGGTTACTTTCTTTCACTATTTTTCTTTTCCACTTCTGCCATCACTTCCCTTCTATTTTTCCAATTTTATCCTTGATTGCTATTGCTGAGATGAGAGTGCAATATGTCCTTCATGGGCTACTTTCGGTCTTTGAACTTTGGTTTAAGCTTTTCCTAAAATAAAAATATAGCATCCCATTAACTGATATCGTTGCCTGGAAAGGAACAGTAATCAAAATGTTATTTTTTTTTTATCAAATTTTATTCAAATGTTATGTGAATTGTACTTTTCTCGTTCCCTCTCCTGTGTGTAAAACAAATAATGTTTTTATTTATTTTATATAAAATTATTTATGTAATTTTAATTTGAAATTAGTTATAATCAATTTTTATTTTTTCTTTTGAGCTATTATTTTAAGTTTTACTTCAATTAATTATACATAATTATGCTATCATAGATCTAAAAGAATAACTAGTGTCCTTTTATTTGAGATTAATTAATGTGATGTTCTTGAGTTCTCCCTCATTGGCTTTTACTTTATTGATTGGACAAGACATATGCTATGCCGCATTTGTTTTATTATTCACTATTATTAAACACCGTTTGCTCAGAGTAAGGAACCAACAACAAGAGGAGCACAGAAAAATGATAAGATACTACTTCGAGATACGTGCAACAAAATGTTTGCCTTTTCATTTGTTGTGTTATTTTAAAAGACGTAAAATTGTGTCATTTTAAAATAGAGAAATAATAAATAAATGAAATGAGAAATTTGACAAAAAAAAATAAAAGTGTGAGTTCCATCTCTTCATGAGAGTGAAAGAGTATAAGTTATGTCATTTAACATAAATACTTTTACCTTCAAATTTTTTTTGTAAAATTCCATAAAAGCGAAACAATAAGATCTTTTCAATCCAAGGCTCAAGATCTAATTACAAGTAGCATAGGCACACAGAGAAAAGAGAAAGAGGGAGAACTCAAGTACCTACATACATCCATGACTTACCATTGCAACAGGCAAAATAAGCATCCTATCCACCCTCCAATCCTCTTCTTCAAGATTATTCTTGGAACAAGTCTTCAAGATGGAAAGCTTGTAAACATTCCTTCCTTCATCTCATTTTTTTTTTTTTTTGGGTTTTTTTTATTGTTATGCTTATGAATTTAACTACGCATGCTAAGAGAAAGTTTTTGCAGAGACTCCCAAACAATTTCACTACGAAATATGGTTGTGATATGCCAAACCCAATGTTTCTCAAGCCTGAAGATGGCACTGAATGGGAATTATTTTGGACTAAAAATGATGGTGATATTTGGCTTCAAAAGGGTTGGAAGGAATTTTCTACATATTACTCCCTAGATCATGGTCATATGGTGTTGTTTGAATACAAGCACACTTCTCATCTTGATGTACACATATTTGACAAGAGTACCCTTGAAATAGATTATCCTTTCCATTGCACTCAAGATGAACAGGACAACCTTGACCAGATTAGTGACGATGACTCAGTTAAAATTTCGGATGAGCTACCAGCATGCCATAAGAATACACAGAAATCACCAATGTCTTCTCCTCAACCATGTAAGAAATTGAGAACTTGCACAAGTAAGGTTGAAAGAAGCTCTACTTTGCAAAACTTGCCTCAGCGTGTCCAAATTGAAGGTACAATCTTGGAGAAGTCTAAATTTGCATCCGTAAAGAAAGAACCGGATGGTATGTATTTCAGGATCAAATTTTCCTTTTGTCATTTCATGGATTCAGTTGAGTTATATATATGAGGTCAAATTTTTATAACATACCTCATGTTGTTCAATTTTTTAGAGAATATAGGTGGTACTACAGAATTTCTAAGAGTGAAGCAGTTCACTTCTAAAATTACCGCTATAAAAAAAGCCAAAACTTTCAGATCTAAAAGTCCCTCTTTCACGGTTGTCATGAAGCCTGCCTATGTTGATGGATATGACTTGGTGAGCTTTTGATTAGCTTCATTTGTATCAGTTAAAGATAGTTTCTTATCTTTTGTTTGAAGCAGAGATATAACTTTCTAGTTAGATTTTCTAACTTGAAACAAATAAAAAAAATAAAAAATCCAGGCTGTCCCAGTACAATTTGCTGAAATATATTTGAAGAAAAAGGAAAGGAATATCCTCCTTCAAGTCTTGGATGGGAGAACTTGGACTTGTAAATATAGATTCCCCAGAATTAGTAGTAGATGGAAGAAATTTGTAACTGATAATGATTTGAAAGTGGGAGATGTTTGTCTTTTTGAGATGACCAACATCCGAGACCTTTCTTTGAAAGTACACATCTTTCCACTTGCAGAAGAATCAAATTCCCCTTCAGTTCAAGGTAATACAAGTTTGTCTTTCTTTCAAAGTATTATTATGTTTGATCTGCATAGTAATGGCTGTAATTTTCTTCCTTAAAAACTGTTCAAGGAGATGGAATTCATTGGTTAGACCCTGGGAGAGTGCTGCATGTTGGATGTTTAAATATTAATACAAGAAAAGTTAAATCTTAGACACCAATGCTGCATGACCAGTTGGTAATTCATGTCTTCGTACTCCCTATAAAAATGCAAATGTGAATATTTGAACATTGTGCTGAGTGCATCCTTAAACTATGTGGTTCTGTGCCATGCCATATATGGGATGACAACTAAAAAATCTTCATTGCTGACAGGAGCTCTGAAAGAAGCTAGTGAATTCGCCTCAGAAAATCCCTCTTTCAAAGTTAAAATAAAGACCGATGATAAATTTAGACCGGTAAATACATATGTTTATGTATGAAAATTTAACGGTAGACCCTGTCATTTTTGATTTCACATGACCATGTCATGTGAAGGGTTATGTACATTTGATAGATAAATGTAAGGGGATAAGAGATCAAAGAGAAAAAATATTGGAATATTGGTGGAAAAAAGTTAAGGTTTGATTTATTTATCAAATTTTAAGAACCCTTCGCATGATCACATAATGTGAAATTACACAAGAGAGATTACTGTCTCTTTATACCGTGCAAGCTGCAAAAATGTTGTTATTTTTATACTATCATTAACTGTTGGGCTTTGATCTCAACTTGATGCAGGATGTACCACTTGTCTTCATGAGAGACTACTTCAATAACATGATGCAGATTGTGATGTTACAGTTTGGAAAGAAATTGTGGCCTGTAAAGTTAGTGAGATATAAATCTGCACATAGAAATGGTGCTCGATGGAAGTTGGTTAATGGTTGGTTGCAATTTGCTCGAGAAAGTAAATTGGTAGATGGAGATTACTGGGTGTTTGAACTCATCAACAGAGAGAATGCAGTACTTAATGTTCATATATTTTGAGGCCACGGTTAGGCAAATCTAATTGGAGCTATTGGTACCATGACTCTCTGACAATGTATCACTCCCCTTGAATGCTTTTGGTAAAATTGACATTGTAGTTATTAATCCTTATGAGGCGTAGTTATTAATATTACGACAAGAAGTGTTATTTTCGTATAAATTTAAAAATGTATGGTTTGCATTTAATATTTTTAATTTTTTTTTTACATTTGTTTAATTAAAAATTTATCATTGGGTGGGTTTTAAGCTAGCTTTGATTTTCGTACCTGTGAATGCTATTTTCCTTATAATCAATAATGTCTAAAATTTAGTATTTAAAACTTATATAAAATATGAGAATGTCGACTTTTACGATTCACCGTATAAAATAAGTATTTAAGAAAATGGTTTAGTTGAAGTCGCGGTTGGGCGAACCGTTTGGGCTTGGACACAATGGAGGATGGTTTTGTGGCGTGTGGGTTTGATGAAATTGAAGAGAAATATGGTTATGTGATGTTGAGCCTGAGAGAAAGAGGGGTTAGGGTTCGGGTAGGTTGGGTTGGAGACTTCGAATGAAAAGAGTAACCCTCAAGTAGGGTGTAAATGGATTAGGTCGGCCTATAGGGATCTACGGCTTAGCCTATATTAGGCCAGACTTGATTTATTGCAAATAGTTAAATAGAACAAGTTTAGACTTAAAAAAATCTATTTAGAAAATAGATCATAGGCTTTTTAGTACATGGTCTATAAGCCTACAAGCCACCTATATCATATTATTTATATTAAATAAAATAAATAAAATTATTATTTTAATAATTTTGAATAATAAAATAATATTATTTTAATTATTTTTTAATTATTGAATTTTTAATAGGCTTAAACAGGCTAATAGGTCTAGGCAAAGACTTTTATTTTTTAAATACAGGTCAGGCCAGACTTGTAATATGGGCCTACACAGGCTGAAAGGTCATGCCAATCCCAAGGGTTTTTCCACAGGCCTGACCTATTTAAGTCAAAACCTAGCCTATTTACACCCCTACCCTCAAGGTTACTTTGGGTATGCATATGCATGACAATCATTCTTTCCATTTCTGTTACTTAGCACAAAAATTAAATCGGTTATTGTGAGAGAAAAAATAAATCGATTTCACCAAATAAATTTTCTGTCCATTTCTGTTCCCGAAAATAAAAATAATAATAAAAAAATTACAAGAAGGTTGGGATGCACATTTTTTTTTTGAATGTGAATGTTGCACATCCTTTCTTTCACTATTCTTCTTTTCCACTTCTGCCATCACTTCCCTTCTATTTTTCCAATTTTATCCCTGATTGCTATTGCTGAGATGAGAGTGCAATATGTCCTTCATGGGTCAAGTGGGCTACTTTCGGTCTTTGAACTTTGGTTTAAGCTTTTCCTAAAATAAAAGTATAGCAATTAGCAGCCCATTACCTAATATCATTTGCTGGAAATGCATGTAATTGGGATAAGTGAAGTTGGGTTTATAACATTTTTAAACAAATAAGAAACTGACCCAATTTACACTTATTTTCAAAGACTCAACAGTTTGCAATACAGTACTTAGCTAATTATGGTCGTCGTACGGTATAATTCTATACACAATTTTATGTATTGAATTGATATTTCAAAATTTAAATTAAAATATAAATATAAATTGAGAGAAAAGTATGTAAGAAAAAAGTTATAGTTATAGAAAAATATGTATAATTGATTTAAGGAGAATTTCAGAAAATTTAAAACTATGTAGATAATATATAAATTAATTTAAGGAGATCTTAAATTTAATTTTTTTTTTATAAAAAAACATTTCATCTTCAAAAAAATATTAAGATATTTAATCACCTTTAAAGAATAAATTTAATATATAGGGTTGGATTCATCGGTATAATTTGAGTATCTATAATAGTATTTTATCAATTTTTACATACTTTAAAATCACTTTAACTGGGTTTTTTTTCAGAATTTTAAATTTTAAATTGAAATTGTGAGTTTTATTAAACTTTTAAAATTTAAATTTTAAATCTGCAATTATTAATTTGGTGTTTTGAAACAGACGATGGACGGCTTCCAAGGTGATCTAGCATATTTCGTGTTTGGAACTATGTAGCACTGATACCGACACGTGACACGATATGATATTCCGACACGTTAATTCTAAAAAATGTTAGATTTCGACACATTAGGACACATTTTGATATTAAATAATATTTTTAATTTATGTAATGTATATTATATTTAATATTCAATAATTTAACAAAAAAATGAAACTAAACTTATAATATTCATCAATTTTGCAAAGAAACATAAGATATCTCAAATATTTATATTAAACTCAATAAAATGGTAATCGTAATCTAACGAATCTAATAGTTGGAATTAAAAACTCAATGCAACGCGATCTTTGAACCTTTTTTTGAATTTCTATAATGCGTGTTGAAGTGTCGGATTGTCGGAGAGTGTCGGACACGACACGTCAGGGTTTTAAAAATGTCGGTGCTTCATAGGTTTGGAATACTAAAATTATAACTTTGTGAAAATTTCTAGAAAAAAATAAATTTTTGCAAATCAAGATTTAAATTTAAACTTGCTTGAAATCACTGCTGCACCAAATGTTTGATATTTCCCACCAAATCTTGGATAGGAAATGATATCATATGACGTATTTGTTTTATATTTCTTAAACCCCATTAGTTCAAAACATATAACACAGAAGAGGACAACATAGAAAAAAAATACGACTCTATTATGTCAAGACTCAAGTTCGTAGTTTACAAGTGCGGAGTCTGAAAAGCAGTGTTAATAAAATAGGACCGATATCTGAGAACCGGTAAATCGGTCATATAATCAGTTTGGTTGAAGTAACAGACCAATCATGCATCAGAACCGGTGCGACCCGGTCTGACTCGGCCGGTTTTCATGAAAATTGGTGACCCATTCGGTTAACCGGTGACCCGACCCGGTCCAAGAAAAAAAAATTTTCAAAAAAAAAATCATAATAGACATATTTAAATATTTTTTTTGCTTATTAACTTACATAAGGTATATACCTATAACACTAATATTATCTCAATTATGCACTATGCAGAAAATTTTGATTTGATTTATAGTTAAAGATGTCATTTTCTGAACCTAAAGTCGTGTATCACGATCATTCTATTTTTGTTTGATTCTTTATTGGATAATAATATGTGATTTATTATTTTTTATATTAAAATATTCGCAATTTTTATCATTTTTTTAGATATTTGAGTATGTTTATAATTTTTTTAATATAAATTATAAAATTACATATAATTATCGGGTCATGCGGTTGAACCAGTGACCCACTGGTTGAACCAATAACCAGTCCCATTACCTCGACCGGGTCAATGACCAGACCAATTTTAATAACATTGCTGAAAAAAGCTTGTAAACATTCTTTCCTTTACTTCCCCTTTTCTCTCTGCACATTTGAATTGTACAAGTGATTAGAAAGAAGACATTTGAATTTTTTTCTTATGCTTGTGAATTTAATTATGCATGCTAACAGAAAGTCCTTTGTAGAAGATGTTAAATTTGCATAATATATCATGTTCATAAATCACAAATAAGAACATGATAAAGGATCTTGGGAATACATGATTTTTACATACACATAAGAGATAAAGACATACCCGGTCTCGACGATTAAGGATTAACAACAGTCATCATCTTGTGAGCAATTGTGTTGGGGTAGTTTCTCTCTCTAAGCCTTCTTTACTTGATATGTATTCTGATGGAGAGAATGACATTAGGGTTGAAGGGGAGAGAGGACCATCCCTAATATATATATTCCATAACTTATAATCTGGTACGTCTATCATATACCAAATCAATGATTGAGATTAAATGTATCAGTAATTAATGGGGTCATATAACGTTTAATGGGTAATATCAAGAGTCTTAATATTATAATTATAATAAAATCCTTTTACTATTATAATTGACTCTTAATATTTCTAACATTCTTCGACTTGGCCCGATTAATCATAATATACATGTTCATCTCTAATGTTAGTCATCATAAAAGATAAATTGTCAAGTGTGAGTTATGACGGTAGTGCACTATTAATTTAGTACATTCCCTTCCATATACTACAATACCAACAATCCATCATATAACATTCGTAATATAGGAAACATAATGGTCCACGCAATGTCTTACAAAGACTTCCTTGTCAAAATTCATAATGTGTATACAACCATAAAATAACAAGGAAACATAACGTATGTCAGAAACACATAGGTGAGCTCAGAGTGTCACACATCAATATTCTTTAATACAACCAAGGCCCATACTTTCAACATGTTCTTTAAATAGCTTTGATTGTAACCCTTTTGTCAAAGGGTTTGCCATCATGTGTTCATTTCTGACGTGCATAATTGACACTCTGTTTCTGAATCTCCCCTTTAACGGAAAAATACTTTAACTCTATACGTTTGGCACCTTTAGAGTATCTTTTATTCTTAGAGAAGAATACTGCTGCAAAATTATCACAGTAAATTTTCAGCGGCCTGCTAATGGTGTCGACAACCGCAAGCCCTGAGATAAAGTTCCGCAGCCATAATGCATGAGATGTGGCTTCTAAACATGCCAAAAATTCTGCCTCAATAGTGGATGAAGCAACGATAGTCTATTTTGCACTTGTCCATGATATGGCTCCTTGGGCAAACATAAACAAGTAGCCAAAGGTTGACTTTCTACTATCAAGAGACATCCACCAAAATCTGAATTAGTATATCCAATTACTTCTAATTTATTGGACCTTTTGTACATGAGTAAGTGATCCTTCGTGCCTTGAAGGTACCTTAAAACTTTCTTTGCAGTTTTCCAATATTCCATTCCTGGATTACTTTGATATCTTCCCAACATTCCGACCGCAAAACTGATATCCGGTCGAGTACAAGTTTGAAGATACATTAAGCTGCTCACAACAGAGGCATATGGAATTGATTCCATCTCTTTCCATTCAACATCATTCTTTGGACATTGCATGAGACTAAATTCATCACCTTTATGTATAGGAACAACTTCAGGTGAGCACTTACTCATATTAAATCTCTCTTGAATTTTCTCAATATATCCTTTCTGAGATAGTCCCAACAATCCTTGTGATCGATCACGGAATATTTCTATTCCAATCACATAGGACACATTTCCCATATCTTTCATTTCAAAATTCGTTGAGAGAAAATCTTTAGTCTCACGCAATATACTCAAATCATTTGCAGCAAGTAATATGTCGTCAACATAAAGAACTAAGAAAACAAACTTACTCCTACTGATCTTCTGGTAAATACACCGATCAACAGTGTTTTCCTCAAACCCAAAAGATGTAATAATGGTATTGAACTTGATATACCATTGTCAGGATGCTTGCTTAAGTCCATATATTGACCTTTTTAGTTTACACACTAATTTTCTTTCACTTTCCATGGAAAAACCTTCAAGTTGATCCATATAAACTTTCTCCTCAAGGTCACCATTAAGAAAGTCTGTTTTCACATTCATTTGATGTAGCTCTAAATCATAATGAGTCACCAATGCCATAATTATCCTTAATGAATCCTTTTTCGAGACATGTGAAAATGTCTCTTTATAATCAATGCCATCTTTCTGAGTATAACCTTTGGCAACAAGTCTAGCTTTATATCGTTTGACATTACCATTAGAGTCGCGTTTCGTCTTAAAGATCCACCCACAACCGACTCTTTTGGAACCTTCAGGTAATTCGACGAGATCCCATACATCATTCTGATCCATGGATTTTAGCTTTTCTTTCATAGCTTCAATACATTTATCGAATTCTATATTTTCTATGGCTTGTGAAAATGAAACTGGATCTTTATTGATTCCAATGTCATAATATGACTCATACAGGTAAACCACATAATCATTCGAGATAGCTGGCTTACGTTCCTTTTGGGATATTCTTAACTCTATTTCATGTGGCTCTTGTGCATTAGCATTATGCAAGTTAACATCTGTTAGGAGTACTTTTTCATTCAAATGTTGTTCAGTGTTGTCATCTTGTTCTACAACAACTGGAACAACATTAGGGAATTTAGTAGATGGAGTAACAATTATAGGCAATGAAACATTTACCCCAGTCTCCTTTATTTCCATAATTTCCATAAAATAAAGACGGATGATAAATATAGACCGGTGAGGTTAAGTTAAAACATCAAATTAAATACTTATATTTATGTATGAAAATTTTACGATAGACCCTTTCATGTTTGATTTCACATGACCATGTCATGTGAAGGGTTATGGACATTTGATAGATAAATGAAAGGGGATAAGAGATCAAAGAGAAAAAATACTGGAATATTGGTGGGAAAAAAAATTAAGGTTTGATTTATTTATCAAATTTTAAGAACCCTTCGCATGATCACATAATGTGAAATCACACATGAGAGATTACTGTCTCTTAATACCATGCAAGCTGCAAAAACGTTGTTATTTTTATACTATCGTTAACTGTTGGGCTTTGATCTCATAACTTGTTGCAGAATGTACCACTTGTCTTCATTAGAGACTACTTCAATAACATGATGCAGATTGTGATGTTACAGTTTATGAAAGAAATTGTGGCCTGTAAATTTAGTGAGATATGCATCTGTAAATATAAACGGTGCTCGATGGAAGTTGTCTAATGGTTGGTTGCAATTTGCTCGAGAAAGTAAATTGGTAGATGGAGATTATTGTGTGTTTGAACTCATCAACAGAGAAAATGCAGTACTTAATGTTCATATTTTTTGAGGCCAAGGTTAGGCAAATCTAATTGGAGCTATTGGTACCATAACTCTCTGACAATGTATCACTTCCCTTGAATGCTTTTGGTAAAATTGACATTGTATTCTATTGTAGTAATTAATGACAGATTTATATTTCTTGGATCATGAATATGATTATAAAATACCAAATAAAATGAAATCAAAGTTGGGATGATGCGTACCTTAATGGATCATCACAAAGCCGGAAGAAAAGGGGGAGCTACATGCCAGGATCTTCCTCTCTATTACCTATTCCGAAAGTGGCAGCCTCAGCGATGGGAGCATGACGGCTCATGGGAATTAATCCCAAAATAAATAGGCTAGAGAGGGGACCTAGCAAAAAACCCTAATCAACAGTGTGTCTGATGGGTCTACCCATCACAGAAGCCCAATCAAACACTAATGCCTACACTGTGCTGCCCAACTAGGCCCAATACTAACAGATGCCAAAAGCCCAACTCAACATGATCACAACGAGCTTATCAAAATAATACAATTGGAATATCCGTTAACCCGATTAATTTTAAAATAGAAAACTAATTAATTAATATTGCCCACATAAAGGAAAATCTCTAACATTCTCCCACTTGGGCTATATTAATTAATTTAATATTATTTTGAAATCATTTTATTTTGAAAATGACTCTGTCGGGTTAATAACTAAAAAATCATTTTACGTGGCCACAATTTTGAAAAATAATATTCCAATTCCAGTACCAGCATCTCAACACAATTTAATCCAACATAACCCCATCATAGGAATATGGCGATCAATATACTGAAAATATCATAGCATATGACCTTCCATAATCACATACAATAAGTATTACACCTTCATAAATCAAGGCCTAGCACTGTAGAAAGAATTAGTGCCAAAATGTGATCAACAATATAACACACTAATTCTTATCGGTCCTCAATGTAATTTCTCAACAACATGAAATTACATTAGTGCAATTTCCAAGCAACATGAAATTACACTCCATAATGCAATTTCACAACAACATGAAATCGCATTACCGCAATTTATAAACAACATGAAATTGCGGCGCAATTTCTAAACAACATGAAATTGCATTACTGCAATTTCTAAACATGAAATTGCCTTTTTTTTTAATCCAATTTCTTAACAACATGAAATTGAATTAACGCAATTTCCAAACGACATGAAATTGCTTAGTTTAAATAAACCAATATGTCATAGTACAACATGAGATCTCAAAACTTGTGACATCCAATCATCTTTAAGCTCACAACATGCTTAAAGATACCATTCATGCATATATTTCTCAGTCGATAAGAGAAATAACAATAATGATTATCATCAACAAAATTCAAACAAAAGTCACAAAAATCATCATTAGTTTGCATGACCAAAAAAACAAACTGAATATAACTCCCACTAATCAAGGGAATCAAAAGAATTTAAAATATTCAAAAGAAAGCCTTGAGTACAACTCCCACTAATTAAGGGAATCAAAAGAATTTAAAGTACTCATATATACAAAGGAGGCTACTTCAAGGTATTTCCCATAAAAGCTTTTTTGATAAAAAAACTTTTATTTCATTCAATAAATCATCATCATCTTACTGAAAAATAAAATGTCATCTACATAAAGTACTAAGAACATACATCTACTCCCACTTACTTTCAATTAGATGCACTTCTTAAATAAATTTAAATTAATTCAAAGGAATTAACAAAAATTCACTGTTAAGGCAAAACGTATGCATCCAAATAAACTATAGGGCAAAATACAACTTCAATTAAGACAAGTTATTGCAACGAGGCCAACAAAATAGTACATTTCTCTTTGGGCAAATGCACAAACCAAGGTTTAAACCAAGGTTAAAGCCTTAGATGAATCAATCAATGAGTATACACTAGCTTCAGAGATTTGTCCCCTTTGGGCAGACAGATCACCTAGACCAATGCATCTCCAATAACTTTATTACAGACAAGCTTCTAATTAAAACACACAATAACTCCCTTTGGGCAGGAAATTGCATGAAATAACCAAAAGCATTCCTCAAATTTACAAAAAAATTACATAACAAATAAATCATCCCACTTTAGTGGTAATATCAATAGTAATTCGTAGAAACACTTACAAATCTTGCCCAGAATAATGATGCATTCCACAAGAAGGTGTAACACCTTCATTAATCATGATTTCAAAAACCAATAGCATTCTTAAAAAGGTTTTACACTTAAACAGTTCAAGCGGAAGCATATAACTCAATAAATAAAAATATTCTATAAATTATACATCTCCATTTTTTTTTTATAATTTGACATAGTAAATAACTCAACAATAGCATGTTGTTATTGATGGCAAAAAATAACTGATTGACATACACAATGGAATAAGATTAAATTTGGACAACAACAAAATAATTTATATACCATAAACCCCCTTTGGGCTGGGAATATAATATACAAATATTTTCTATCACATGAAGATTTGAACAAGGAGAATTACATACAATTATAAAAATTCATCCCCTTTGGGCAGACAAAATTTTAAATTATACATATTTCTCCATAATACCACATGCAATTTAAAAATAGTTTATCCCCTTTGGGCAGATAAATACTTTAAATCACGTAATCTAATCAATAATTTTTTCATGCAATTTTCCAAATTATTATATGTAACTACCCCCTTTAGGCAGGTAATTAACATATAATAATGCCCAACAACATGAAACACTTAACAATATGTGTTTCCCACAACATGATACACTTCAAGACATGTGTTTCCGCAACATGAAACACTTCACAACATGTGTTTCTAGAAATCATATTGCATTGTCAATCCATCAAACTTTGCCACAAAAATTCAGCACTTAACATTAAAGCCATTACTAATTATGCTTAAGTAGGAGAAAATTACATATAATTGTCTAAAATTTATCCCCTTTGGATAGGTAAATTTTATATATTTCCATAATATCAACATAAAAGAATTATATGCAATTTTCAAAATTTATCCCACAAGAATTTTTATTATATTTGCATGATGGATTACAACTAATGTCATACCCTTTATGTGATCCAAAGACTCTTAATATATAATTGAAATAATTAAGGGTGCTGAGGCTAATCCTTAATTAAATGAAATTATATGGATCACTTGACATTAATTTTCAAACCCAAATTATTGCTTCGAACCATAGGCAATAATACCAAAATACTCAAATTATTCATCACAATATTGTATGTATAAGGAAACAATAATTAATACATACAATCAAATCATTATAATACATGACATGAAAGCTTGTCTAATTTAATTCACACAGTGCATAAACATTAACCTTCAATCATGGGTTTAGAACATGTTATACCCATTTACCTTTCTTTTGCCATATGCAATAAATGCCAAATTATATAGTAGCTTTACTCCTTTTTATTCAATAAAATGATCTAGCAGCACCGCCAAAGGGAGTAAATATTAATTTTTTATATGTTAAGCTACAATAAAAAATCTCAATGCAAAATATGATTAATTGCATTTCTTATATTGTTAATCACAAGTCACAATCCAATACACAAAAATCAATGAGACTAAAAATATTGCAACAACATTTTTGCAGTGCCAAAAATCAATGATGGTGAACTAGTCATAAATGTCCCAATTAAATAAAACATTGAAGAACCATGTAGCCAAATGAAATATGAAACCAATTTCACTATATCCAAAATGTGAAATGTGAAAACCCTACTAAAATGTCCCAAAAGGGACCAAGTTTATTAATTATGAGACATACTCATGTGAACCTATTTCACAAAACTATGCAAAAGTCCAAACAATTTTCACTTATTTCACTAAAGTGAAAACCAAATGTCCAATAATTTACAGGCCCAAATTTATAGTCCAATAAACAAAACTAATAACAGCACCAAATATGAATCAAAATTCAGTTTACACAACCCCAAATGAGAGAAATTAAAGCATAGACCAGTAACATTCCACAAAAGTGAAATAATCCAAAAGTCAAAAATTGCATAGTTCCCATAAAAACCAAAATGATGAATTCATGTTAACTAATTAAATATTGGAACAACAATCCTATCAATTTTAGGAATTTCAAAACTTATGCAGTACATGAATAGTACTAAGGTTCAAAAAATTCTAAAATGTAGAGACCCAATCAAAATGTAGTGGCATAAAATTAAGTGGACACTCTCTCACTCTCCTCACATAGCAGTGAGATTTGCGTAACATACCCAAATGGGTCTTCTTTTAGAAGGCCGACCCATTTTACAAATGAGTTTCTCATCAGGCCACTTTCAAGCTTGAATTTTTTCTCACTTTTAAATGCAAACAACAACACAAATCTATATCTAAGAGATATCCAATAATATTCAACTATTTTCATTTCTCAATATAACATAACATTTAACACCATAAACAAATCAACAATATCCACAAATAACTTCACCAACACAGTAACAGATGTCAACATGTGATAAAATTTCAAATTGTAAGTGGAAATATATTGTTAATAAAGTTATGTTTCACGCTTCACAAAATTATGAAGCAACAGAAAATGCAATGGTAAAACACTGTTCATTCCACTAAAATGTAAAGATACATAAAATTAAGGGTTTTATAAGAGTTATGTTGTAGGAAAAGTGATTGTGTAATGTTATAGAGATTCGTTTTGCGTGCCTTAATTTTTTATTTATTTTTTTGTTTTAAAAAGTGTGGGCCCCACAAAATGTTGTGAGTGTAGGAAAGTTTGTTGTGTTATGTTAAATGATAAAACAAAACCCCTAAAATTAATCGTCAGCAATAAGCAATTCATGTAAAATGATATAAAATTCGAAAGTTATACTAGTGCCAACTTACTAATAACTAATAAGTGTCAATAGTAACTCAACTGTGTAGTCCAAAAATAACATAACACTAAGCCCATGCTCAGTTGCCCATGCAACAGTAAATGTGAAACCAATTTTCATAAAAATACGCAAAAGTCCAATTGGTTTTCAGATGGAATGTAAACAGTAACTTAAATTGTGAATATTCGAGGCATGTATCATGAACAATATGAAAGTAATATAAATAATGGGAAAAATATTTCTGCAGTTAATGCAGATAAGTTGTCTGCATTTATTCCCAAAACGACGTCGTTTTGGTATTGAAATCTTAAAAAATTATGAATATAAAGATTATTATAACCCTGAAATAAATTAAAATTACAAAAATACCATGATTTCCGCCCCAAAACAACGTCGTATTGACTTACTGCAGATAAGTTATCTGCAGTAACCGCAGAAAAATGAACCCATAAATAATTCTTGAGATGCTTAGTACCACCAAAATAAAAGCAATCCAATAAATAATCCTAATGTGAAGCACATCACCAATAAAGTGAAATTTAATATTTGATGCAAACCAATTAACAAAGGTTCATGAAAATCGGTAACTCCAATAATCTCGAATAGTAATCACGCTAATATGGAACAATAATATCAAAATCATGAGTCACGAAATCCATATGTGAAACAATGAATTCAATATGGTGAGATACTATTCCCGCATGTTAGCAACTCGTTAATTTCAAATGAAAGACAAACATCCAAAAAGTTGATTTCACAGAAAGTCAAGTTCTTTTCACAAAATTCAAAAGGTGAACAGATACTTGAATTACTTATTTCAAAGATAATATTGAACAGTGATTTCTCCTGGCAATTTCATAACAAGTCAAAAATAGAAACTAATATTCATGTAAATCACGGAATTTAATTCTTCAAAATCGGATACCAAATGTTCAATTAAATCATGATGGTGAAAAAAAAAAAAAACTTACGCACAATAACAAAAGGTGCCCAGTATCACAACAACAAAAGTGTTATAATTCCGTTATCTTCAACCTTCAGCCAGGCCAATCCGGTTCCAAAACTCGGTATAAAATCCAATAAAAAATAACCATAGAAATAAATAAATTAAAAGTGACATGCAAATTTTTTGATGGAAAACACACAAATCAAAAACAAACTGTAACGGTAATGTTTCGTAGGAAATGAAACATAGTAGATACATCTTTATGGAACATGGAAAATAATACCAAATCAAAATAGAAACAAATTCGATCTTAGTAAAACAAATCAACCAATATGGAATAGAATATATATTTCCAGGCGAAACAAAAGTGACACGCAAATCCATGAACTATATGCGAACATGCAAATTCTATTTTTCAGTATAATAAAATATTATCATGGTAATCGAATAACTTATGCTGATATTCATCTTCATTAATGAGATTTATTCAATCTATTGATGTTGGTTCTCATCGAGACTAAACCGAACTATTGATTCTTGGCATATAGGACTGATAAGTCTCTTAAACGAGACTTGGAACATATGGTTTAAAATGCAATTGGAGAGAAAAGAATAATTTTTGTTATTAAAATAACCCCAAATTTATGTTGAGTTGTCCTTTGCTGGTTAAGTACTAATGGGCTGTAAGTTTCTCATTTTCAGGCCCATGTTCCATCTTTCGAATCAGAGAAGCCCAAATCAAAGAAAGATAGGAAAACAAGAAATTGGCCAAGCAACTAAAATAAGAGACACCCAAGTGAAGAGAAACCAAATGCAAAGAAAAGCAAATAAAAAAAGAAAGATGGAAACAAATGGGCCGAACCTTTGACTAAAAGCCCAAGTGAAGGAAAAGCAAAAAGAAAAGAAGGGATCGAAAGAAAGAGACAGAATCAGAAACGAAAAGAAAGTGCTGAGGAGAGAAACCCTAGCACACATCGTGCGAACAAGACCCACCTTCATTCGACCGAAAATCCACACCCTCCATCCAAAGTCCCTGCCACAAATTGACCCGTAAAGCCAGATCGCTCCTTGTCTACGGTTTATCCATCAAGTTTAACCCTCACCCACGGTCCACCAGGGGATTAATCAAACCCTAACCACTATTGCTTTATACAGAAAATGCCAAACAAAATCCTCCATTAAGTGGGTGAGCTGGATTCTGTTGTGAGTGGAGGCTGAAGCAATTTTTTGGATTATGGGAGTGAGGTGTGGAGCAGCTGGGGACCACTGATGTGCAACGCGCAAGAAGCGCGTGATGCTTGCTGAGGTGTGAGTCAGAAATCCATACATGCAAAGGAAGAAGGCTTTATAAAGGGAAGGAATAGTGAGTGTGCGGCTCTCTCTGGTTTTTTATCTGATTTTTACCTTCTATTTTTCTGTACCATTTTATGGAGATTTTATTTTTTTTTGTTTTGGCACTGTAATTAAGTCTGATTTTTATTCCCTTATGTTGGTACAACACTGACAATTTTCCGGTCATTAGGACTCGTGCTGCACCTTTTATTTTCTGCACATTTAGTTTCTGTAATTTGAATATTATTTTGCTATTTGAAGCTCAACCCTCATGGGTATGAGCTAATCTTTTCTAGGTTGGGTGTAGGTACCCGAACCTCAGTTATGAATTTGTGCTGATTACTTTTGTTGAAAGTTGATTCCCTTTTTGTTTAACACTGTGTTTGAATTTAAATATTCTATTGTTAAGGCCTGATGGTAGGATAATATTTTAGGAATTAGCCATTGAGAGATGACTAAGTCCAGAACTGTGTTAAGCACATGGACTTGAGTGTGAGAGCACTCAAGGGATGTTACTCAGAGATGAGAACAACCTCTATGTAATTTTTGATTGGACTATAAGGGTCTTTGCTTCGTTTAGCACAAAGATGTGCAAATGTCTGTTTAGGACAAAAATGTTTTTAAGAGATTAAAAGCAAATAGAAAGAATCCATCACTTGGGAATTAATTTTTAGGGACTTGTAATTTGTGCCCATTCAGAGGCTGTTGGGGAAGGGGAACTGAAACTCAACCTACTTTACAATTTGTTTTTCACCAACTTAGATTTATTTTCATTTGATTTTCAAAAACCTCACTTCTAATTTTGTTTACAAATATCTTTATATAAAAATCTTTTTCAATCAAATATTAATTTGTTGTCCTTCCATTTTCCACTTTCTAATTCAAGAAATCAAATTTGAAAATAAAAAAAAAAATACTTATAGTTACTAGTCAGTAGCATTTTAGATTAGTCAATTCCTTTTTATTGTTACCTCATTTTTAGATTAAATTCAGTTTTAGCAATTACAAAGTTTAGTCAAGTTACACACGCTAAAGATCCTTGTGGGAACGATAAAAGAGTCTCAAATACGCCCTGTATTACTTGTTGTCGCGTATACTTGCGCGCTACTTGCATAACTGTTAGCAAGGCAACAAGTTTTCGGCACCGTTGCTGGAAATCAAAGGCGTACATTTGTAGAATTATGTGCGATTGCTGTTCCTGAGTAATTTATTTTTCTGTGTTTATTTTTAGATTATTTTTAATTCTGCTTTCTTTATTGCGGAGTTACTGTTGCTGTATTTTCTGGAATAGTGGTAGTTTGATTCTTGTTCTGTTCATATTCTGATTTTCTACATGTTTTATATAATTTTTCTGTCATTTAATTTTCTAGTTTATTGTTTCATAGCTGGTACTTTGTTTCTTAATTTTGTAGTTTCAGTCTTTTATTTTTACTGTTAGTTTCATTCTATTAGTTTGGATAAAGTGGTACTGATATAAAATTCTGTTTGGTTGTGGATCTTGTTGTTGCTGCAACTTTGGACTTTTCTGTTTGGTTGGTTGCTGTTAATTTTTTTTTTTAGAAAAAAAATTGAAAAGAAATCTAGTTGTTTTAGCTCGTCAGGTTCACCTGTTTTAGTTAAA
The DNA here is from genome assembly GCF_033153095.1 of Gastrolobium bilobum. Classification (NCBI taxonomy): domain Eukaryota; kingdom Viridiplantae; phylum Streptophyta; class Magnoliopsida; order Fabales; family Fabaceae; genus Gastrolobium; species Gastrolobium bilobum. The sequence continues at coordinate 427 of NW_026895271.1, read as the reverse complement.
AGGGTGGATGAGTGCAACTCCACACCCGTTCTTAGATTCTTTTGACCCTGAACCTGATAGGACATTTAGAGTTAGGAGAAGAGCCCAGAGGCAAATCTCACTTCCAGATTTTGAAGAGATGAAGGATTTAGGAAATATAAATGGGAATGAAAGAGATGGAGGACCTGCAAGGATAGAGAACCCACGTGTGATAGATGACAATGACAGGTCCATGATGGACTTCATCATACCTGTGTTGGATGAGTTAGACCCAAGCATTGCCCAACCTGTTAATGGAGTGCCCTTTAAGTTAGAACCGGTGATGTTCACCATGCTCCAAAATATGGGGAAGTTCCATGGTCTATTGATGGAAGACCCACACAAGCACCTTAGGAATTTCATAGAAGTGGCCAACACATTTAGAAATCCTAACATCTCAGATGATGTG